>NC_058045.1:19605332-19910689 GCF_020085105.1 Siniperca chuatsi | reverse complement strand
ATCCAGCAAGGCGGACACCTCCTGTCACCGGACAGATTGGCCTGTGCGGCTGGTTTTTGAGAGCACACGGGCGCACATGGCACTTGTAATCCCTCACAAAGGCGCTGTGTAAACTTCAACTTGAATACAGCCACGTGGAAGGATCAGTGCTACAACTTTATTTTTGTTCATTCACTCAAATACATACTGTGCTGCAAGTTCACAGGCAATGTCTGTCTTTTGTAGAAAATGAAATAATCATTACTGTAGCTCTAGATTTGAGGGTTACATAATGCTTTCTTTTAGGGTGGTAAAAAAACATTAAACTTCTCACTTCCTCCTGTAGCACACGGTGAATTGGTCTCTGTACTGCTGCATACCTGTGTAAGTGCATAATAGCTCTATAATTTTTTTGTAACTCAAAACAAAGATTTGTGAACTTTATTATTAAAGACAGGCAGTTAGTCACTGAGTTGAAAGATGTAAAAATATTTCTGCAACTAAGGTTATGTGCATAGTAAAAATGTAGCTCTTTCTTATCGTAGAAAAAGAAACAATTGAGAATGACTTCCGGATGGGAGCCGAAACGTCTTGATTCTGAAAACAGTGTCCAGATGACTACGACTGAAACCTTTTCTACGATAGAACTCTCCTGGACGAATGAGAGACTACTCTGTCTTAGCTCTTTCTAACTGGAACCATTAACACTGCATCACATCTCTCACGTTATTGCAATACTAATATGAGCTTCAAACCTACGCTTGTTAAAAACAGCAACATTTTGACTGTGAGAGGACTTGCAGCCAGGAAAACTTACTGTCTCCACCACCACAAGGACATTACACATATGAGGTCTCCAATCAGAACAAGCTGCCCTAGTTGGATTTGCACAGATTTGCTAATTAAACAAACCACAAGGGGACGCAGGATGTCAGCCGGGTCCGCTTGTGTGAAAATAAGAGAGAGAGAAAAGGGAAGACAGACTTGGAGGAGTAGCAATGAAGACAAAAAAGGACTGAGATTAGGAGTCAGGAGTAGAATGGCATACTGCCGGATCACAATACACCAGAGAGAGTTTCGCCACATTATGAAACCGCCTCTAATTGCACTGAGCACCTTAGTTCCCACCACGCCTCTGTTCACTAACTGAGGTTTGCCATTAGCCAGCTGACTGAAGCATGCAGACAAAGGCTTGTCTACCTAAGGTGAGGCAGGCTGCACACATTACCAACATAACAAAGGGATTACATGTGATGTCATCCCAGAAATCTTCAAAGGTATCTGCCATATCACATTATCAAACACAGATGACAATGGACTGCATCAAATCTCCATTCAATCACCTATGATGAAGCTGATGAAAGCGGATAATAAAGGTCAAGTACTCACTGTACAGAGGGAAGACAGGCACAAGCTGAAGGTCCAAAAGGTATTCCTCTGGCTGGGATTTGTTCTCTTTCTATTTTCCTCCCTCCCTTTCCCCGTCTCTTTCTGCCTCTCCTCCTGCCTTCTCTCCCCCTCTTCTCACCACAGCAAGATGCTGCCTGGACCAGTGCTCGTTGCCATGGTAACCAAGACTGGTGGGGGTATCTCGTGTGACCGTATCTCCCTGTGCGCTGATTGGTCTGACACGTGAAAGTAAGGGAGGGAGGGATGGAGTGGGGGGTGATGTCACACGCCCACCAGTTCCCAAATGGGAGGGATCCTCACTCAGGCCGCCTGCAAACACACACAGACACAATGGGCGTCTTTTTAAGGTGGGGTTGAGCTGAAGTGGAGCTTCAGACAGTCCAGGATGATTCTACTTGACTGGCTGACTGACTTATAGCACTTCTGGCTTGCTGATCTCAGATGTCGGGCTCGGCTCTGCCTCAGCTGTCCCCCCACTGTTTGCTGTTATGCTGCTGCTGCTGCTGCCACTAAATTGCATTCCAAACTACCAGGGGCCGGGATGAAGAAATAACACAAGTGTTACAAGACATACGAGAGCACCCATATGTGGCAGCTTGACCTGCTGGCCTACCACACTTCAACCTCTCCTACAGGGGCCACAGGAAGCTATATATAGCACAGCAGAAACCAGACAGATGCATAACTGCTACTATTCACTGTTAGACACAGTATTATTCATACTGAATACAATGGCAAACAGTAAAACAATGTTTTGGTCACTGAGACATACGCCAGAGGGAGACTGCTGTTTCTGCTACTGCTGATGGCAAGTATGACCTAAATGTATTTCCTGAATTAAGGATTACATTAATACTGCACACTTAGCTTTATGTGTAACTCCAACAGTGATAGAAATACAAAAACTAACACAGCACCATGGACATGTGTTGAACAGCCTATGTGCCATAATTGTATAATGATAAGCACCCTGCTGTCATACATTTTACAAGCGTTTTACAGACTTGAAAGCTGAGGAAAAAACTGGCACAAGAACAGCTGCAATGAAAGCATTTAGCTGTTGAATGAAAGAGAAAAACACTTTCCATGTTCATTGAGGCAATAAAAGATTTCAAAAAGAGAGCTTGGGTGTTTTATACCCCATTTGAGGGAAAGTAGGTCTCTGTCAATTTCACGCTTATTCCCAACGATGACATGAGTAATCATGGTCCAGGCTTGTTGTCCAGACTGTTGTGTAATGGCCTGGGATTGGTCCAGTTCTGCCAGAGATGAGAAATGTTCTTGTTCTGGGAGAATTTTTTTCTGAGCTGAGCTGTCATGTGTTGCCTTTGCAAGGTATTGAGCAACTCAAAAATATGTCTCACTTATTCTGAGTTCTGACACAGTTCACAAAGTTGGTGGCCATCTAGGTTGTTGTTTTTTTTCTTTATTTTTAACCATTTTGTTTTACAGTGCAAATGTAGAAAGGCTTTTCTTAGTGTGTACCCTTTAATTCCTGATGGACAAAATAGATACTGACATTTGGACATGGAAAAAAATCTAGACATCTGCCATCTTTGGAGCATTTTATTTCATTCAAAGTACACAGCAATTACACAAACAAGTTGAGAAATACACACCTTCCTTTGGCCTGTGTCTACATAGATTTCTTCACTATTTGAACACATTTGTGAATAAAATAATACAAAATATCATGTGGGATTAAAATGAAAACTACACCAAAAAAATCTCCCTTTTCTCCATGCTACCTACAGAGAGGCTCTGATACATATTTCCATTGTGGAAGTAACTGTTTTGCTGTCTTTAATATGTGTTTTCCAGAATTCCATTTGCTCTTGATTATTCTCTTGTCCTCATCTACAGAGGCTGTCTGAATCGATTAGAAACATAGCTCAAACATTGCGTTCCTAAGGTAACCGGGCAATGCACTGTGCAGCCATTTTTTTATTCTGATGCTATAACTGGGCAGTGAGCTTTATTAATAAAACATGCACTGCTGTCTCCAAAGCCATCTGTGTCTCTGCACCCAGCAGACACTGCACACATAAAGGTGTTATTCACTCCAATCAAAAACATTTTCTTTAATAGAATTCAGTAAAACTAGACTTTCCCATGTAAATCATACAGTAGGACACTTTATACTTGCTGTGTTGAGCATTGTCATGCTTTCTCGCTCAGTTTGATGAGAGAGAGAGACAGAGTAAAAGACACTGTAAAATCATAGTTAGTGAATAGACTCAACCAAATGAAGCTGTCAGTGAAACTAAAAAACAAATATGTGATGATGAGAGCAGTGATACTAATAGGCGATCTCGTCATGTTCATGGCCTGTCACCAGTAACCTGTTACCGGCCAGTGAGCACTGGGCTGCAGAGGAGGAGGAGAGAGAGAGAGCAGGGTTATTACTGCAGAGCAGTGTTACTCCTACAGCATCTGCATTTGCAAACATTGTTTCTCCTAAAAAATTGGCTCACCAGGTGTTGAGTCTTTATTTTTGTCTAAGGCATATAAAAACAGAAATCTGGCAGTGAGATAATATAATGGAGTTTGAGTAAAGGATTTTTATGAATCATGCAAAACCACTTATGAAGCAATCTGCTTTATTTCAGATATCACCACACCACACATTTAAAAAAAAAAGCATAATACAGAAACAAAGTTAATCTCACTTAATTTCCATTATAAGTAAAACAAGATTCTAGGACGATTTGGAGACAATTTTACATAGGGTGGGTGCAAGATAAAGCACATAACCCCACACTATCTAAACAATGAGGAGACTAAAGGTAGATATGGGCATAATATTACAGCCATACAAAACACATGCAAGTCTGATTAAAAGTTTTTTGAATACGTGACCAAAGAATGCTGGTCTATGCTAACGATTGGTCTAATCGATTGGCTAAACTTGCCAACAATGGAATTTTGTGATTACCCTGTGTTCTTGCTGCTTAGCCATTAGTGTAAGAACCAGGCATCAAAGGATCAGTGGATGATGCAAGGTGACCATCTTGCACTCTAACAAGTGTATACTGGCACACACACACAAACAGTAACACTAACCGAACCCAACAAATGCCCACAAATGTACAAACATGATATCTGTATTCCCAGTAAGCACACGACAAAGACAGATCACTGAGGCAGGCAGAATGTGTACAGCTTTAGAATAGGTAACTGTTTAAACCCACAGATGAACACAATGGACCCTCGCAGTCCAAACCAGCGATATTGAAAAAGGTCTTCCCAGAATCACATAAGTATTTTAGGTAACATGCATCCGGCCAGTGCTGTAACTTGAACATTCAATTTCCTCCAGAGCGATGAGCACTAACCCTGTGCAAACACTACGTAAATCAGCTCCAGTCAGATGCCCCTGAGCATGATGGGTAAAGGGAGAAATGAAGAGAAAGAGAGGTGTTTGTGTGTATAGTGGTGGTAGGGGGTCCAACAGAGGAATCAAAGACATTGAACAGATGCTACTGAGTGAAAACACAACGACCAACAGAGGCAGGGGAGAGAAAGGGCAGACAATGAGGTCAGATTTCAGGAGGTCTGGCTGTGTCTGTAGTCAGTCTGAGCCAGACTAAATTTAGCTCTATGTGTTTAGGAAACCTCAGACCAAGGCTGTGTGAGGACTGAAACAGCAGCAGTGGTCAGGGTGCGGCCACACTAGACCCATTTCTCACACTGCTGGGCGTTTACTGTGTCCGTGAACTGCAAGCATGGCAGGCCATAAATCCTACCTTTCCTAGATGTTAAAAGGGTCACAAGTCACGGCTCTGACCCTTTGTCCCCGATCCCTTCCTGATCCTCAGCAACACAGACGCTCCTGGCCTAAGTATGGCTGTGACTGTAATGACTCCGGGTGTTTAAGGGTTAAACGTAAACTGCTGTAGATGTCTGTATTGGATTGGCTCTGAGGGTTCCCATGCTGACCAGTGAAGGCATCCACAAGTAAAATATTCCTTTTGCCTTTCTTTTCACAGTACACAATTTCTAATCTAAACAGAGTCAAGATGCTAATTACGAATTCTTAGAAAACAATAGAAAAAAATATAATATGTTAAAGTGTCAGTTCATCCAAATTATTAAAAAAAATCTCACTTACGGCGTTTTGGTTTAACTTGCCAAATAGACAGATAGTTTTGGTTTAACTTGCCAAAGGTTTGGTATAGCTGTGATTTTTTTTTCTGCTTCCACACCAATACAATAGGGGTGAATTGAATTTTGTCTTTGGTACTCACAGCACTGAACATTTATATTCAAACAAGACCAAGAGTCTGCAAGTGTCTCTGTGAGGCTGTACCTACAGTAGGTACAGTAGTTCTTTGAGCTAATTGCTAACGTGAGCATGCTGACATGCTCACAATGACAATGCTAACATGCTGATGTTACCATCTTGGTTTAGCGTGTTAACATGCTAACATTTGCTACTTAGCAGGTATTTGTTCAAAGGTCAAGTATTAGACAAAGTAACATTTTGACCTGACATGATCCGTCCAGAATCTGTGTGCCTGATACTCTGGATAATCCAGACTTCACTGTTAACAGCATAATAGTGACTTCTTCTCCAGTCGTACCACAAATTAAATTACATTCACTTCCTTTGCGTTGGGTTGGCAGCACGAATCTCAGAGACATACATTAAAACGGGCACAAACATCTGTATGGCAATATACCACTAGGGGGAAATGATAAATCGTGTTTTTATTTTAGCTGAACTGACCCATTAATATATTCTATTCAGTTTGTCATTTATACGGGAAACATTTTTGCTACAGGACACTTTTTCTAAAAGCTGTACTTCTGCACCCAGAGAAAAAAAGAAAATGTTTTGGCTATCACAGTCACTACAGTGTGCTCATCAGGTGAATGGGTCTTTCCGTAGTTCAGCTGGAAGACAAACAGGATGCACAGACACTAATTCACTAATCAAATCTCTGTCTCACAGTGAACACAGTCAGTGCAGGACAGCATTGAGTGGTCTTTGTAGGATTCCTGATGCGCTCTCTCAGTACCTCTACAAGCAGGCAGCACTCAAAGTGTAACATAGCAAAGAGCACTCCATTGTCTATTTTATAAATCAATGCAAAAACAACTTATGCAGCACAAAGATGCCTGTCAGCAGTACTTCAATGAGTCTGGTTTGTGTCTGTGACTTTGTCCTAATGAAGATTTAAGCCAATTTTCATGACTGCGGAGTTTCAAGGCCTCACCTTAACTAACCAATCCCTGACTGCTTCAGATCACTGCACTTACCCTTGGGCTGGCACAAACAAGGCATTAAACACGATCAGTTACCATGGCAACCAGATTTTCTTCCTGTTCCGGCCAATATGAGAATCCAGAGCCCTGTTAGCTAAGACATTGCCAAGCATGTCACATTTTTAGGTGGGAGAACAACACAGCTTGGTGGGAAAATATACTATATTATCCATACTTAGACTTTACAAAAAAGTTTAGGCTTCCATTGTCTGTTCGGAGACCATTTCAAATTTCCGCTACAGTTCTGTGTTTAGATGTACACCCAAATGCATACAAATAGCCAACACAGATCATAAACACATTTTCTGGTTACACAGGACCTATAATCCTGCACCCAACATCTCATGATGTCTTCTCACACATACACAGGAAAAAACTGTTAGTGAAGGTATTAGCTCTGCTCATTTAGGCCCTTATCAAAGATGAAACATATGCTGTTCCATTCACTGTAATGGCTGGTAAAGTATGCTGGATTTCTATTTAACTCATACTGTTTTCCCCTTCCACAGACAGTAATCTTAATATAACTTAATCTTAATTTAATAGGATCAACCATCAAGCCTACCGTACTGAAGTTAATACACTGGCAGAGTAAAAACATGCCAGACACAACAGAGCATGAAAATGGGTAATTGCTCTAAATCCATGGAATTAGATGCTTTAATAAGTTGAATTACATCGAACCACAAGGTTATACTCTACCCAGGCATGGATGTTTACTTGATGGTTCAGTTCATATCCTTTATCTAACACAAACCCCCTCATGTTTGCTGGGATAAAATCAAAATGCTGTGCAACAGAAAACTTTCCAGTCTACATGAAGCATATGTTGCATGCACCTCATTGCATTACTTCATTAGTTATGATAATGGATTTGTTTTAGACACGTCACGGGTCCAGTTATGTAATAGAAACACTGATTTGGAACAGTGAAACTGATTAAACTCAAGCTCACGTGCTTTCCTTAAGGGACATTTGCATTATATTATATTCATGAGTAAGATCTTTTCTGCACTTCATTACTGCACATTTGTCTGTTAATACAGAGTGGCTGACACACTAGATGACACACTCCTGCTCAAAATATAAACATATTAAAGAGATTTATATCTCAATAATTTGGCTTAAAAGAAAAAAGCTAACATTCGGTGAAAGAAAGCTAAAGAGCAAATTTGTGTAAAGTTGAATGAAAATATTAAACACCACAAATATCTGCAGATTACATCCTCACAGGCCGTCAGCCCAGAGAAAAAACAGCTGTACAATGTACACCCCTGTAAATCCAATGCATGCATATATGCTGTATTTTCCATTTGACATATTACTGTCAATGCTAAAAACGCCAGTGGGTAGAAAACCATGGGTACTTGTCAAAACAACCTATTAGTACGAGATAAAGTTAACCCAGCATTGTGTCTGTGCTATATTGACACACACTGGGTCAATTCTATCTCATTGATTTCTATTTGTGTGATCATTTTCTTATCATTAAGTCAAGCGGTGTTTGGTTTATGTATGTTCTAATTTTTCATTCTCTTTATTTTTTACATTGTGTCATATACTTGCTTTTGCAACAATGACTAATACCCATTAATGTAAATGTGGTATCTTTGAATGTGAATTCTGCACATTACAAAGTTAAGTGTCACCCGTGTTACCTGCCAAGCATGGCAAAGAGAGTGTAGTTAAGTAGTTCCCAAATAGAGACTCTAAACAGAGTGTGCTTGTGGCCAGACCAGAATTTTAATTGTACTCTGCTCTGCAATGCCAAGGTGCCCTCTCTGTCTCTGCCCCCTTTCCCATGCACTCCATCCCTCCCATGATCAGACCATTTCCCCGCTAGCAGGCGCTAACTGTAATCTGTAGTCAGTAAACACAGTCCTGAGCAAAGCTTTTTCATTACAGCCAGAGACAATGCAGAGCTCAGCTGCAGTTTACACTATGACCTCAAAGCTCAGTACAAATCACTACACATAGATCCACACTGAGAGGTCTGTAGGAGGATTTTGTCCATGTGTAATCAAAAACCTGAGCTTATCACTTAAGACAACATAAGCTGAGCTGAAGTGCCGTTTTCTCATTCTGCATCGACGCTGAAATGTGCTTGACCCCAACTTGACCTTGACTTATAATGTGAAAACAGATCCAAACTGTGCTGTCGGTCTTACATTAACTTTTTAGCTTTTCGGGTCCTACTTCGCATTTTAATTGCAACTCATATGGGCAGATGTTGACTCAGTAATTCCACAACAGGCTGAGGTCATGGTTTCAGTCGAGTCTTGATCTTGATACAAAGTGGCCATGATGGTCATGTTCTGCAGCGTTCACAATGAGTCTGTGCACAAACACAGCCCAAGGACAGAAACCAAATACCCCTCTGTCTTTACATTGGGACCATGGACACACGTGGACACACGCATACACACACGCATGCGCATTCATGCACAACCAACACCTCAGCACATTTACACAGTATTTTACCTTCTGTAGCTCTTATCAACAGTTCTTTTTGACTTTTCAATAGCTGTGACCTACATTGGAGACAAGCCCATCACTTGTACAATGTTCAGATGCTTGGCAAACACTGAGATAGTGCCAGTATTAGTTCCTGTAATGATGATTTTCTTTCTCAGATCCCTCTGTGCTGCACGTCTACAGAGCAGCCTCCTGCTGTCAGCCCTCAGGCTCTGACTCAGTTTCTGGGAGTTAATAACACAACGGGACATGTCGGCAAGACAGAGGTGGCTGGAGGCTTAAGTTATTTAAAATCTGAAGGACATGTGAAGACAAAAACAGGCACATTTCTTTCTGCCTTGGGTAGATTGTAGCCCTTACACTGAACGTCCTGTGACTACCACCACACTGATACTCTCTATACTACATTTTATAGGACTGTTTGTATTAGTATTACACATTTAAGTGCTTCTACTGATGGCCAAAAATGATTAAAAGTTTTACTGGTGTACCATACACCCTAACACAGTAAGAACATAGCAGTATATGCACAGATGTCATGTTCCCAGTTCTAATATTGACAGGTTTAGGTTAATGGAGCAAGTGAGAAGTGACAACACGAATAGAGCTGTCGATGACTCCCCAAACAGGGTTTCTAACACGATCCATTACTGGTGTCTTCTAGCAACAAATTGATCTGTTATTCACTCTTGGGCAGATTCTCAGATGTCACTCTTTTTGATGGTTTATAATTGTGACCTCATTAAGCTTGTATTTGAACATACAGTCCTTGTAATGTATTAGTCTGTGGCATAGTGTATTGTAAACTTAGGATTATGATAGTACAATGACTTTTCAGACAGTAAAACAATAAAGGAAGAGAAGACAGACATCAATCCCAAACCATAGCATCTGATTCTCTTTTTCTCACTGCTCAGCTCTCCAAATTCTCACACTCCATCTTATCAAACCAGATCTCTGCCCCCCTGTGTCGATGGAAAAGAGCAAACTATCGTCTGCAGCTGATCAAATATTGTGACATGTGATTGCTGGCTGGCACAAAGAGCGCTTGTAATGGACGACTGGGATACAAAGACTAGGAGAACAGGGAGCTCATCTCTGCGGCCTGTCCCCACCTCTCGACCACAACACACACAAACACATGGCATTGTATTTATTCATGCAGAGCTCTTGTCTCTGCACTCACACACATGCAGAAACTCCACACACACTAAGCGTCTGCTACTGTTGCCGCTTTATAGCCCACAATCATGTAAAGCAAACATGGCAATCAGGAAATCTGAGGAGAAGCATTATCTACATAAACCATGTGTTGAATAAACATGACATTGAGCGGTGTTTTTTAAACAGAAATCTTATCAAAAGGAAGGCAGAGTAATTGAATTCCTTATCTTCTGAAAGAACAAAACTGCTTTTGTTCTGCTGTTTGCCCTGCTTTGTCACTCCTTGACAAGATGTTCAGAGCCATTCATTCATCCCACTGCCAACACTTGTGTTTTGTGCACTTCATAGCTTCTATTACAACCATAGATGGAGATCAAACGAACAAAGCCTCAGTCTTTAAGCTCTCCTGACACTACATTACGTCCTTCCTCTCATCACCTACAACTGATACTATGCTGAGATGTGAAAGGATTATCGGGGGCTAAACGATAGAAGCATTCAACTAATCACTGAGAGCAAGAGCTTTAACTCAAAAAAAGGCAAGTCAAACTCCATCAGAAAAGAATCCAGTGACTTCACAGCAGTAGTGACAAAAGTCACTAGGGGCCATGCTAGCGGCACTGTGAAGCTGTGCTTAGGCCCAGCAGTGCTTTAAAGAGCAACTTGCATGTAGAATTTTTTACTCAATTTATACTTAACCTTTCCTGAAAATTACCATTTGAAAAGTTAAGTAAGAATTTTATGTTTTGAAAGAGATAAGGGCAAAAATTCAGAGGAAAAAGTTGCCATTTTGAGCAATGCTCTCAAAAACACTCTCTTTTTTCCAACAATACGTCATATTACGTAACAAAAGGGAGCAGTTGTCTCTGACTCTGCCTCATCTCAACGTGCGGTAGGTGGTAGTGAGTCTCAGCGGTTGTAATTTAGTGAGTCTGTCTTTTTTCAGTAGTTTTACATTGCATTTCACCATTTCTCATCATGGTGAATTATTGTGTTTGTGCAGGTTGCACAAACTCTGGCCTGTCAGAACGTCCAGTCCACAGTTTTACTAACAGGAAAAGGGCCGGCGCTGCAGCAGCAGCAGCTTCTGGTTCTGCCACCAACAGGAGTAATAGTCACAGATCAGATATTCAGCTCGACCAAAACATGGACTGTGCACCTTAACTCTTGTTTTTCAATGTTTGCTAACTTCCAAATTAGGGTTAGGTACAGCACCGTAAAATGTAGTGTGGGATTAGGCAATGCCAGATACGACTGATACAAACTGATACTTGCGCAGTAGTTTGTCTAAGTATTAATACTCCTGCCAGTATTAGTTTTGTTATAGCCTGATATGTGATAGCAAACTTTATAATATTGCGATGTGAACGTGAACAGAGTGTTAGCTAGCTATCAATAGCTATCGTTAGCTGGTCACTCAGCAGAACACCTGTCCAGTTCTCCACTGGTGCTCACACCACAACTCAATTTCTTGCCTATGGCCTAATCCTGGTCTGTTCCTGGTCTCTTGGACACCTAACAGGCTTATAATTATAAGGCTGTGGTCTATCATATGCATATGTATATACATTTTCAACCTCTTCAGTGTCAAAAACCAGCATGGGAACCATACTTCTTAATAATAAACTGGAGCTAAATTGGCTGCTCTCCCTTTTGTTATGTCACGTCCAATTTGATGTGGAAGTAAAACTCTCTTACAAAAACGACTCCAGAAGTTACTGTAGTGTATATTCATTATATTTATCATTTTCCTACACATTAATTCACTGGGGTCTTCAACCTGCAAGTTGCTCTTTAAGCTAAATGCTAACATCAACATGCTAACATGCTCACACTGACAATGCTAGCAGGTATAATGTTTACCATGTTCATCTTAGTTTAGCGTGCTAACATTTGCTAACTAGCACTAAACGTAAACTTGAGGCTGTGTAATATCATTAGTTTTGCAGGTGTTTTGGTCATAAAACGAATTACATTATTATAATAATATTAACTAGATGAAAAGCTAAGGGTTCATCAAGGTTAGTACAATTCATCCTGAGGGAAACATGAATGTCAGTGCCAAATTTCATGCCAGTCTATCCTATAGTTGACATTTCACTCAAAACCACAAATGTCAACCTTATGTTGGCGCTAGAGGTAAAGTCAAGGGATCACCAAAGTCATTAGGATTCATCCTCTGGGGACCATGAATGTCTGTACAAAATGACTGACAGACCAACAGGGCCATCCCTAAAGTGAAAAACACCACAGTCATGACCACTTTTTCACCAAAGATGCAACTAAAATCAAGCAAGATAAGGAATCCATAGATTAACACTTTAATTAGATCAGGTCTGAGTCTGAAATATGAAAAACCTGGGTGTTAAATTAAAATACATCCTAGTTTACACATGTTCATTCAATCAACAAAGGGGAAAGTCCACAATTTAAATTAGGTCATGGAGAACAATATGTGAAATTTCGATTGAGAGATCAAGACCTTTGAGAGGCCTAAATGCTAGCATTTATTTCTCTATTATAAACCCTGAAAAAGAAAAACATGTTCTGAATGAAGATAAATGCTATTTACACATCTACATTTTGGTTAAAAATGAGAACATAAATAGATTTGTTTGGAGTTAAGAAATCCAATAAACTTGAAACAATTATTCACACAGTTAAAGTGTTTTGCATGCACAATGTGAACATAATGGCAGCCAAAAGTATCTGAAATTAAAAACAGATCGACAGAGAATGCAGCTTTTCAATTACAGTAAAAGAGAAGAGAGGATCACGTCAGAGTCCAGCTATTCTGATAATCCCAGAGTTGAGGCATGACCTCACTAAAGGGACCTTGTATGGTGTATGTCATGTCCGCTTTTCTTCTTGGCCTGATGAGGCTCTACAGACTTGGCTCCTCATGAGGCACGAAGGTATGAAATAATACTTTGATCTGAGGGGCCTCTGGCACATTTGGGTTGCTGCAGTGTGCTTGGATAGATAAATACTGAATGGCTCAGTGACAAGCGTGTTTCTACTGAGAAAAGGCTCATTAAAACCTTGTAGAGATGTTTTGCCCTACAAAAGCAGAGAGCAAAAAGCAGTGAAGGTGAGAAAAAAGGGTTTCAAGTTTTCAAGCAGGTCAACTGCTTAACAGATTTAAATTTTTCTTTATTTTTTTAATGCTGATTATTCAACCTAAATAAATCATTACCATAGAACGAAGGTAAAACTTAAAATGCAGATACTGCACTCTGCTTTACTCTCTCTAATATAATAACTGAATCTACAATTTAATATATTAAAACATATGTTTAAAGGTAACTTAACCACACCAAATCGCATGAATTTGGGTCAAAAGTGAGGATGGCAGTACTGCTTCTCTGCTAAGCTAATTATGTTAGCTTTAGCAGGAGTTTAGCTGCATCATGGTTTAGCTACCGCCTCATTTACTTAGCCTATATGGAAAAACAAAATAACTTATTAAGATGTCGGTTCATCAAAATGTATATTTTTCAATTACAAACAAAAGCTAGGGGAAAATCAGGGAGTAAATTTAATTTTAGCTTTAGCTAAGGCTAGCTAGTTGACTGACTCTGTGGTAGAGAGTTTACATGCTGTTTTCATGGAAATGATACATTTCTATGGCATAATAATTTTCAGATGCCAAACAAATATATGTAGTTACTGCATTTTGGCTTCATAGGGCAGGGCTTCTTTTGAGTGAAAAATACAGCAAAATCTGACACTGCAATGAGATGCAAAGGAACAACTAAATAAAGGCACACTGGTAGAAAATATTATTTTAGCACACATTTTTAGTAGGTGGACAGTATAGCCTTGCTCGTCATTTCTCTGGATCTGTGAATTTCTGTTTAATAAGGGCTGAGCTTTTGTAAGCTTCTGAAGATATGCTTGTGTGTGTGTGTGTGTGTGAATCACATTTGGCTTGCAGTCCTGACACCAGCTCTCATCTGTGACCTCATGTCTTTGTTTTCTCTCCCTCTTCTCCCTTCTTCTCAGTGAAACACAGAGCAAATCATTGAGAAGAAAGGAAAGGTTGCTATTATCACCTCTTAAAAAAAACACACACACACATACCTGAATAACAAAAGTGATTCTCTTGAGTCATTTCAACATTCACTGCACGTGTCAGTCTGCGGAAAAAACAAAAATATGTAACAGCAACAGTTTTCCTTTTAGTTGAAGTTATTATCCTTCACCTATCAAACAGAGGCTACGCTGGTATGCAGCTAAATTGAATGAACTACAACATAATGACAGTGCATATGTACTGAATACAAGCTGAATGTCACCCAAAAGAACAACACTCATCTCTACCACAGCAGGCATCCCATAATTTTGTTAGCCAGTGAGGGTGTGGAGCAGCACGTTGGGTAACTCCAAATCCTGTAGTCAGCCTTACTGTGGTGTGATTTAATGGGTTACCGTGGTAACCTTGCACTCTTGACAGTGGCCCTGTCAGCAGCTCGTCTCCATGTGGCTGTTTTTTCAAGAGCTGTAGCTGCATGGGTCTCACTACAATGTGTGCTACTGTGTCTCTTCTTCTTCTCTTACCTTAAGAAAGTCAAAAAAGTAGCCTAAGACAGACAGGTTTCAGTGAGGCAGTGTGACACCCTGTTATATCTTAAGAACCAACATGGGACAAGCAGAAGCAGGTAAGGTTGCAGTGGTGCAGACGGTTAAGTGCTGTAGCCTGAAATGAACCCACTCTCCCCTTGCTGAGGAAAAATCCTCTAAAGCCAAGAATAAAACAGAGTCCAACCACACCCAGAATACCCAGCCACACTCAATAGGACTTTACACAGAATACATCTGGGGCAAAGAAGATTCCTGCAATCCATGTGGCAGGTTTGCCGTAGCTCAACCGGTTCAAGGATGAACAAGTACAGATATGTGGATTATGAAAATGGCATGGACATTTACTATCTGCACAATCCCTGCTGTTCTCCCGCTGAGGGCTGCTCACGCTCAGCTCTCTGCCTGTCCCTCGGGTGCTGAACCTGCATGAGTGCCCAGCTGGAATCCCCACCCTGTCAGACAAGCTTTCTTTAATGCAGTATTCAATTGAGACTCTTCACTACAGTCTCCATTTTTTCACAACAGCACTGTCCCCTGCCAATCTTATGCGTGAGTTCACCAATTAATTGTGTCCTTTTGGATGGTTACTAGGTTACATGAGTGTTTGTTTAGTACTGTTGTGATGAAAAAGCCCAGTCCAAGATGAGAAAAGTGTACTTCTCAGACAGAGAAGGACACAAAAGTTGATAGTGAAAATAAGTCTTTATTTATTTGGATAAAAAGTCACTATAGGAATAAATATTTGAAGGCAATAAAATAAATGGATAAAAATGAAAGTCTTGAAAGTCTTTGTTTTTCAAAAGTCACTTTAAAAACACTCCGGGCTCTGCATGTAAGGACAGTCGACCAATATAATTTTGGTAAAATATATTGTTTCTAATTTCTTTGTGTATAAGATTAAGGTACTTGGGTGTTGATGTGTTGGTATGAGCACTTGCCTACAGTCTGCTTCTATGACTGCTACAGTAATGTGATGACTCATGCCAGGTACCCTCACTGACCGTGTAATGGTGCATTTAAGTGGGGTCTTGTTTATCATATTTCAGAGTTTGCAAGTTGCGACATACAGTACGCTGATATTTTAAGATGTTGGAGCCCATGGAAGTTACTTTTCACATTTTTCATCACGTTTTTTTTGGTGTAATGCAAAAATTACAAAAATAAGATTAAATTGTTCACCATTTTTGAAATGGAACAAGGCAACTGCCATTTTTGTTGTCAATTTGGATTTCAACCACATGTATGTAATGTGTACTCAAAATTCCCTTGTCAAAAATACAACCTCAGCTATTTCAGTACCAATCTCATTATTACTACATTATTACTACTGAGTTTGTTTCATAACTTGGTGACTCTGGTTGTTGACTGACACACCACCCGTCCGAAGGTTGATCCCGGTGGGGTTGGGAAGAAGAACCAGGGAGACAGCTGCAGTGAAGACTTAAGTCCAGTTTGCACTCTCTCCCCTCTCTGTGCATTTGTGTGTGGACATGAATCATATGTCCAACCAAATGTGTGTTGCATCTATTTATGAACCTCTGACTCCATATCTGACCTCATGCCAACACCCCCTGGCCTGTGTAAGTGTTCAGGCATGTAACTCGCTCCTTTTCACTCTTCTCATAGTTCAGCGCTGCCATTTCAGGTAATCTGTTTTCTGCGTCTTTGCCCCGTAAGCCTCTGATCTTTACTCCCTGCTGACCTACTTCACAAACAAGCACAATCACACACTCAGATGCATATTCACCTGTACTCACATAAAGTACAAGTACATAATGATGCCACACACAGACAGTAATATACACACGGTGCTTCGTGCTAACACATTAGCATACACTTTGTTTATGGCAGGAAACATCTGAAAGAAGGACTACTAAAGTCCTTTAAGTCCTTTTCCTGCTTGGAAACAAATAGTAATTAACAGTTGGGGGCAACGGAACTAGCGAAAAACACAATGCTGACATGTTATCATTTTATAAAGTTGGTATGGCTAACGTGCTGGCAAATAAGTTCCTATTTACATATCCAGCAGGCATGAAGCTACTAGCATTCATTTGAAGTTTAATTTCTAGACGAATCAAGTGCAAAATTCACATTTTAGCTATGTTTTTGGTCTCCACCATCTCCTGAGAAAATATCCAGCTCTTTATCTGCTAAATGCTCCACTATGTTCACCAGCTAGTTGACTTTGTCTGTCTGCTGTTTTGGTGCTAGGCAGGTACATATCAGAACTTGTTTACCAAAAACAGCTGTCCTCTGCAACCAAAACAGTGTAGTTGTGGCCGTAAAACGAGCTGAATGACATTAAAGTGCTCCATAGAGTTGACGGAAACTGCTGAATTGGGTGATAATTGTCTGTGGGTTTGTTGCTATGAGCGGCCCCTTTCATATTACACATAGTCATTGATCCATTGTTCATATAAAAATATTGATTAGTGCAGCTTTAATGAGCACATTTAAACATGTAATATCAATAATTCCTTGTAGCCTTATTTATTTGGCTACGTCTGGTGAGTCACCATATATTCAACTCACACTTATTTAAATCCATGCACAAGTCTCATCATTGCCAACCAAATGTACTTCCTAAATAAACATGAAAAGCAGTCTGCAGAAGTATACCAAAATTAATGTAACCCAAGTAACTGATTTAAACCAACCGCAGCTGCATGTTGGTATGGTCGGCTGTGTTTGAGCAGCAAAGGACCAAATGTGGGCTGGTTTTGTGTTACAGTCTGTTTCTCCTTCTTCTTTCTCCACGTGTTTCCTGTAGTGGTGCCCTTCGTGGTGGGGTTAAGTTATGGTTAAATGTCACACCAACTATTCATTGGGGTTAGGGTAAGGTTAGGTTGAGGGTAAGTATCGCAGGAGACAACTGTTTGGGGTTGGGCTCTTGTTATGGTAAGGGGGGGAAAATCAGTGGTGATACAGAGCTGCCAGATTTGGGGGTGTGGCTGATTTTGGCAGAGAATCAACTCCAGTTACAGAAACAGCACTTGGGCTTGCTTTGGACTACAAGTGGCCCTTGGCTCGTCATTCATCAAAAGTTTTGCCAAAGTCTGCCAGCCAGGTGTGGAGGATCTAGGCTGCTGTTTAGCCAAGCAGTTTTGGATACCTGGGAAATTTGACCAATCTCTTGTCAGATCTGGGCAAACTATTTAAGGACCAATGAGAGCTGCGTGTTCTCATTTCACACTGCGAAACATACAGTAGTGTTTGTTATAGAGTTAGCATGGTGAGATGAAATGATCTCCTAGGGACTCATGCATTACTTTGTCAATGTTTTCATTACTTAATAAATGACAAATGTGCCCAAACCTGCCACACTCGTCGAGCCACACAGCCCTCTGACCTCTTCCTTGCCATAGGTCACCCTCATTTCCAGTTTCTTAAAATTAAAAACTCGTTCTCAAAATGTCTCCAGTAGTTATGGCTCTTCTTTTCTGTCCTTCATCTTAAGACTATGTAACTCAGTTGTGTAACGGTCTTGTTCTCTTTCAGCGTGTCCTTAACAAGTGTCAAGTCCCCAAAGACTAACAACATTCATCCATGCTAGGATGAAAGTGGAGCACCTAAATCAAGTCCTGTAGAGTCAAATAAACATCCAACAAGAGTCATGACTGACTTAGTGGGGGAGGGTATGAAAACAACGGCTGACTGCCCTCGATGAGCTCATGGACATTTCAGTTCTAGTGAAGAAATCAGTTTAAAGGGTAAATAAATCATTGTATTGAGCTAATTTGTGTTTTTTCCCGTTTAATTTGTTTTGAATCTTTATTTTATACTATTTATCATTACATATTCATTTATGTTAATATATACAAACTGAAGACTGAGGAGAGCTCTGTACAGCATTTGGTGGGTTGCTTAATTCATTAACTTGACCACAACTCTGGCTCCTGACAGCTCAAAAACTGTTTAGGTTTTTCCAGATATCAGAAAGAAACCCCAAAAAACCTGTTTCCAACTTTGATTTGGTTTTTCAAAATGGGCTCATATCCAAAATCAAACCCACATAGTGGTGTTTTCACACAGAAAAGCAGGAGAAAATAGTGAAACAAAATCTGTTAGGGGTTGCCTCTTTAAGCAAGAGATTTCAATGCCTTTTAGTTTTCCTTTCTATTCTTTTTTGTAACCCAGTGGTCCTTCATTGTATGATGACCACAGCACACTGCATTTCTGATGAGGTTAGCTAAACTCCAACTCCCAGCTCAGGAGGAACATGAAGGCAATGCCAGTAACAAGCTGTTAAACTGGATGGAGATTTCATAAACCACGCACAGACCCAAGATAATCTACTTCAGATGAGAATGAGATGCTCAATTTTGTATTCCAGTTGTGGCTGGTGCATTTGTTCATGACGAGTAGCAAGTTGTCTGATGAAATGGAAAAGATGGAGGGAGATGATGGTGAGACTGTTTCTAACTATGTTTAAAAATGGACTCCCAGTGGTGTTCAGGGCGACGGTGGCCAAAATGTTTTGGATCCTGTGGTTGTTCCATAGATGCCATCAGATACAGACACAAGTTCTGAGATTATTTATAGAGCAATGTTTAGTCACAGCCTGTCCACATTATGTCCACAGGGATCACAGTAATGATGATACTTTGTGCTCCAACAGTACAAATCCCTTCCATCTACTTTCGCAAGAAACCAAATTAAAGTAATCTTCAACAAAAGCTATATATTTAGAACATGGATTAAATTATATGTGATAAAATTCTATATATATTGTGCAGGTCACTTGTGCAATAAATACTGATCTACAAAAGAACAGTCAGACCAGACAAAATACACCCCTGCAGTGTCCATCTGCTGACCAAAACAAAGCTTTTAGAGAAATAATAGCTTAACAGGATTATTTGCTGATTATCGTCCAGATAGTTCACCAACAAAACACCAATTCTGAAGCTCTTCGAAATGTAAAAGAGGTACAAGGACTGTATGTGTTGTACATGCACAGAAAAACATAATGTATGAATGTGATGCTTGCATGCACATGCAGCCCCTCTCTTCCTCTATCTATATTTCGCCCTTTACATTTCTCATTCACTCCATGTTAATGGTTTGACAAACACACTTTCTACCTCCTCTTACTTGCCTCTATTTGCACTGTGGCCCACTTCCAAGAGCGATTCATTAAAAATGCACTACTCTGGTGCAGGGAGCGGGTTAAAACGCACTTGGTGAAATGGTTTCACTGTACTTCCTGCAGACGTCTCCTCTCCCATGTACACACTCACACAGAATGCAGTCGCCTGGCTGGTCCTGCCAGAGCTGCATTCTGCTGCTGCTGACTGCTCTGAAAAATGTCCAGAGGCTGTGGTCTGCAGGACAGCAGTGCAGAGAGATCCAGTGTCCGCCAACAGGGATTAATGCTGTCAGATGATCAGCTGTGGCATACCGATTAGTTTAACAAAATACCTCTGCCACTGAACTACATATAGTGCACCACCTTTGCATAAAAGCATACACCTCATTGCCGTATTTTTTAGTTAGAGTAGTACATTCGAACTAAATGAAAAATGTAGAATGATTCTGCTGATTGCATTGAATTTCAATTCAACATTTGCTGGTCCAGAGTATCCAGAGTATAGTGATTAACTTTCCCCATATAGGTCTACTTTCACAGATGAGTCCTTCTCAGATACCAAAAACATTTCTTTAGACGTTTGCTGGAGAAATAAAAGCTAAAAAAAAAACGTGAAAAAGCTCAGCTCAAATTGTGCATCAATTGTGAGTTCTACTCAGATATTGAATTATAACACTGTAAGAGGTTATGCTTCCTCCATCTAAAGGATTTAGTCCCATTTGTCACTCCACGACACGTCTTATCAAGCACAATAAACATGTTTAATGTGTCAAAGCCTCTGACAGAGGGGACAACAGTTCGGCTGTGGAAGAAGCCCGGCAGCATCGGTTTCTGAAGTCAGAGCAGAGGGCAGCTGCTGAGCAAACGGGCGCTCTCTTATGAATGACAGCTATTCACCTCTCCCTTGAACATCACATGAGCGCTGACTCCTACTCAGCGCAGCACAATATCACACTGTGTCTTCTGCTACAGTAGAGCCTGGTGGGGAGGGAGGAAGGGAGACAAGAGATAACCTGCACTGTGACCTTGAGGACGGAGATCGTCCACTGGCGACAAGAGGCGAAAGAGTTTGTGTAAGCAAGAGTTACCTGACCTGACACACCACAGTGTAATAGTGCAATGAAAGCAGCTACTTTTAGTTCTAACCTCAGAGAAAATATAGTTCAGTGTCATGAAGCAGCAAGTAGGACAGCATCAGCCACTGGCAAAAGAACTCCCACTGTATTCTTTCTTTACCCTTCACTCCTCTCTCCCACAGCTGCTTGTTCATCTGTTATGAAAACAGACAATGCTGGGGGTCCATGCCCTTCTCTCTATTACATCACATGTGTCTGCTCATGGCAATGTAACCTTTTGTTTCTGCACCTCTAGCTCTGGAATCAACCTTTCACAACCCTGCCTCCACCCTCTCGCTGTGTTTCCTGACGCCAGCGTCAGACAGAGAAATGAGAAAATGACCCAATTATAGAGCAAAGATAACCTGCACTGGGAGGGCTGGTGGAGAGGGAGCAGAGGAGATGATGATGGGAAAGAGTGTGTATGTGTGTGTGGGGGGGAGAGAGACTTGTGGTCATTAAGAAAGAGAAGAAAAACATGATCGAAACAGCAGAAATTGGTTGAGAAATGTAAACTGCAACCGCTCCATTCCCCTGTAAAAATCCCTACACACAAGTGAGACTCTGAAAGTGAAAACAGTGATATCCCTCAGTTGACAGCAGCGCCAGTTGGCACATAGCTGGATGCTGCAGAATATGCCTGGCTGCTGCAGTGTCTCTGTTAGCCAACCGATCCTGCTGCCATTGATTCATAGGCAGCAACTCTGATGCTACTGTATGTAACGGCGCGGCATGCAGAGCGTTGCATAATAAAAAAGCCATGCTGGTAAACAAGGAGGGGGCGAGGACCTCATCCTCCCACAGCAACACCACTGCAACAAGGTTTACAGCTGTAATGGATGCCATCGTGGGATGTAGCTGAAATACTTGCTCATTCATCGTCATCAAACCACAGGAATGTCTGTTTCTGACAGGCAGCTGGAGGAACAACATGTGCTATTGGTGACCAAGTGTATGCACACACACACACACACTCATACAACACTCACAGATACTGTACAGACAGCACACAAATGTCAGCACCTAGACTGCATCAAGTGCAGGAGAAAACAAACTTATACCTTGGTTACAACAACAAACAGTGTGGAAAAACATCCTGTCTGCCAGCGGTTGAGAAACTCTTCCTATTGCATCCATAAATTCCAGAGATGTGACTATCATTACAGCCACTGGCGTACAGAACACACACACACGTAGCTACGAACACACACACACACACACACACACACCCACACACACACACACACACACACACACACACTCACAGTGAATGGCAAGCTGATAGCGGTCTACTCACAGGTGCTTCTGAATTCTGTGCTGGGATCAGTGAAAAGGCAGAATTCCTCTTTTCTCATCTGACAGAGGATTTGCTTCACACTTGTCCTCCTCCCTGCTCTGCTTGTTTTTCTGTCTTTCACCGGCAGACTAAAAAGCGAGGGTGGTTGAAGACAGAGAGATCTGCAGTGCTGGAACTCTGTCAGTATGCTAATGCCTGGATCTGCTCTGCCTCCCTCTCTGTTTCTCTCCTCCCTCCCTCCCTCCCTGACAGTTTTCTACAAGGTCAGTGGGTAGAACTGCCTATTTGACTCCTCCTTTAGTGGACAATTTCGTCTCTCCTCTTACCCCCCCAATACCCTCCTACAGGCTGAACACCCGGGCAGTAATTACCATCATGATCCAGATTAACTCCTGGGTGTGCTTCTGTTGTGCTACACTAGGCTAGGCTGGAACGGACAACACACAGACAGGATTACTGTGTGTGTGTGTGTGTGTGTGTGTGTGTGTGTGTGTGTGTGTGTGTGGGGGGGTTAGACCCCATAAGGAGGGCCAGGGCAGCCAGACAGGACGGGATGGGACACCCTTAAGCCCTGCAGGGGACAAGCGAGAGACAAAGTGAGAAAAAGACACTGAGCTAACATCATGACTATAAAAACAAAAATGCATCTACAAAGACAGAAACATACAGGCATGTCAAATCTGAGAAACATCTCTGGAATGTAGAGCGTCAATGACAAGTGGATCAAAGTAGTAGAATTTATATCAGGGGAAATTAAAGCCTGAAATTAAAGACAATCCCTGAGAATTTACACTGTTCTGCTCATGATAACATGAAAACGGATTATTTTCTTCGATTCAAGTGCCATACAAAACACAATCAGGCTGCAAAAAGATCAATGTAGTGACTATTTGAGTGTGTGCACTGTCTAATACTTGCTGAGTTGTGCGCAGTCCACCGCCCTGTAGTGTAGTTCAGGAGCTTTGTGGGCTGTTTAGCTGCTTCACTCAGTGGCTTTAGATCCTGTGATGGGATTGGAGGGGAGAAGCGTCTGATGGGATGAGATAGAACTCAATGAGCAGGAAGTACCACCAGGGGAAGTGTAAACCCACAACAGTACTTGTAGCTAATCACATTGAGTGACACCAAAGTGAGCTTCAGCTGATTCAGTTCATTAGTTTGGGGAAAAGGCTGCCTTGTTCCCAGTAACAGTGCAAGTTTTACTACTGTACACATGCTGTTTCCCATCTATATTGTAGGTTATTGCCAACTAAGTATTTCTATTTTCTTATTTTCTAACTACTGCTCATAAGAAAAAGACCATATCATACCCAATGTATTTGACCTTGCACAATCATACACATTCCCTTTCATTATTTTGTGACATGTTCACAATTCCTCCATTAATAGCGATGAACAAATAAAACAGCCTCTTTTCAGAGACTCCTAGAAACATCATTGGGAACAGATTACATCATCCACAGCCAAGGGAGCAGTCTTTGTTGTGCGGATCTGGTTTTCTTGTAATGTACTGACACCCTCTGGCTGTTCATGGTAAGTACAACACCTGCAAGAGGGCTTTTATTATTAAATGAATGATATGAGATATGATGATGTGTGTATGATGTGTTTTAGCTATTCAACTCCAAATGAAAATCCTTTAGAATGGAGTTTAATTAAAATATACTGGTGCCACTGTTGGATCTACTAATGTAATGGTGATAATGGGTGAGAACTCAAAAAACAATTAAAAGTTTCACAGACAGTGTTGACACATCAAATCGTACCCAGACTTCTGGTTATGAACTTAAAATCCGAGGACACACCGAGTGACAATTTCTTTTTTGTATTTGAATTTTGGAACAGCATGCGTAAAAACAAACAAAAGAAATACAACAATTGAACATGCAACATCAATCAAACAAAGTTGGGCCAGCCAACAGATGATTCTCGCAAAATACAAGACAAAGAAATAGAAACCAAAAAAAGAATAATAAAAAGGAATGAACACAAGTGGATGGGCTGTTGTTACAGTACAGAACCAGCAGATGGAGGCATACAGTGTGAGATCGGTAACACAAAACATGAACATAAGAGGTGGAATGGAAAACCAGAATCTACCCCATCTCCCTGCATAGCAAAGGAAACGCCATACAATGACTTATCACCGTTTGCTGGATGAAATTTCGTTACGGCAGCTCAACAGCCATAATGTCATATTTACTATTTTTTTTAGGACTAGCTATTGTTGTCATCTAGGCTGATAATTACAACCTTGCATACTATGTGACAGAATGAATGACAAGTAAAACAGGACACACAGAGAACTTCTGTCATTGCAAGTACTTAATTTGTTCAGGTGAGTCCAAAAGGCACATCACATTGCAAACAAAAAAGGATGGAAAGTACACTCTGGTAACATCTGAAGCATGTTTCAACTCACTGCCAAAAGGTAGTGCTTGTGTAGGGAAGATTTATAATCCACATAATACTGGAACACACTCCAGAACATATTTTCAAGCCCTGCTTTTAAAATCCATCATTTTCTCTTTTATTTCATTTAAATAAAATATTACTTCAGGTCCCAAAACATCATGTTGGGGAAGGGGTCACAAAAAGGTAACCTAAAATGATTTCCAACCAGTACGATGACTAGGAGACATTTAAGGTGAACAAAATTACGAGGCAAGGTAAATCCAAAGAAATTTAAAAAGCACATAAACATGACTGGTTGAAGTAAACCATAAATGGCAACATATACAGTACACATTTTTTCCTTCCTGTGCTAACAAAAAGGCAAAGCAAACTTTGAATACTGCATGAAACAGAGATAGTGGTTAAGTACACAGTCAATACAGGTTCATGTTAAAACAGATTACTGGTCCCTATTTCCCCTATTCATTAACAGTTTTTCCACATGACTTATTAAACTGTAACACTGATTTGTCTGCATGGAATCTCTTTTTGAATGACCTGAGCTGTACCAAGTAGTCTGCATACAGTGCATCAAATAACAACCAAATACCGAGTATATACAATACACTCTAATTGTCAAGTACATACTGAAGTTCTTCATTCGTTATTTGTAACACATTTGTGCCTGTACCTCTAACACCTGCCTCCATTTTGTCATATTTGTCTAGCCGTCTGATAGCTACTAAACATAAAAAACACAGGACATGAATGCAATTTGTCCACAAAAAACAAGTATGTACTGTAAGTCAAGAGGTCACAAATTATCAACTCAGACTAACTCTGCGCTACTGCAGTAAGTACGGAAAGAATAGGTAGTGTTAATACGTGTTGTTAGTCTCTATGGATGCCCCTTTGTGCCTACTGTCTGAACTGGCTCGCTGGCTGTGAACTATGACCTTACTGTAGGCTTGTACAGTAGATTGGGCCGGGTGAACTACATCACAGTGTCAAGGCATAGCATGGCTCATCATGGCAGAAAACACGGAGTAGCACCTGATGGTGAAAAAGAGGTTAAGGGCCTGCATCAGAAAAAACAAGTGATGTAATATAAAAAAGAAATTTCTTAAAATTACATGTGTCTTAGGGGGTATTTCTGTTTTGTGAAGGCAGCATGAGAATGAAACCATGACACAGAATACTGAGTCAGAAGACATGCAGCAACATCTCCCAAGAAGTCCCAAATGTGGATCCAGAGTGGCCAGAACTTGGCATGACCTTCCCTGATCCACAATAAAGTACAGGACAAACACATGGGCAGTCCAGACATGTCATGTCATCTCATTTTAAAAGGTCCAGCATATACTGTTCATATTGCTCTTCATTTCAATACAGTCTCTGATTTGACATACTGCTGTTGATCTGATTCTTTACTCTGAATAGTCTAGGAGCTGTATCAACCATCCTGTCATTCATCAGCCTCGTCAGGTAGAAATCTCTATTAGCCACCTCTTCACTTCAGTTCTAGGACTATCTCTCTGCTGTACACCCTCGGGGACTTCCATGGGAAGTATTGTCAGATTAGGCGAAGCAGGCAGGCAGGGTCAGTGGCATGACTGGTTAGAGCTACAGACTGGAGGCCGGGGCTTCAGCTGTGGTAGCTGGGCACAGCTGCCTGTTTCTGGGAGAGACGCAGCAGCTCCTCCCTGATGGCCTTGATCAGGGAAGCAGAGGAGTGGGTAGGAGGAGATGTATCAAGGGGCGGTTGGGCTGAAAGATAGCCCACGCCCGAGATGTCTAGGTGGGTAGGGGGTGCCGAAGGCTCCCTGATGCCACTTCTGGGCGTCTGGAAGATAGAGGAGGACGAATAGTCAGGACAGTCCAGGAACTGAAGGCAGAAAGGAAGGGAAAACAGAAGGAGATAGATGGACAGGAGGAGGAAAGACATTTAGAAGAAAATAAAGGAGAAATGTAAAAAGAACTGGAGAGTGGGAGAGAAGAGAGAACTAGAAGAGATTTTTATATATACCAATACAAATATATAAACAAAGAGAGCTTAAAGGATAAGGTTGTCATTATTCTATATTCCCAAGAAAAGATCAAAACCAAAAATGTCTAGTTGGTTTTAAGTCTGTCTCTTAATACTTTCCACTTTCTCTAATCTGTCTGTCGCTTGTTTATCTTTTAAGGAACATGTCACAGAGTACCTCAATTATGTGTTTTTAATAGTTTCTGGACAACCACGGAGCTCTATGGCAGAGAGGAATAAGATACATCAGGCTACATCAAGATACATCACAATACTTAGGATCAGTTCATTGTTGATTTTTGGTCTTTTCATGGGATTTGGTGACAATAAGAAAAAGAAAAATATCCCTCCAAAAGACAAAAAATAAAATGAAACGTACATTTTACAATTTCATTTCATTTCAGGTTTTAATGGATAGAAGACAAGACCTAGGTCTTAACCAAATCAAATCTTTGATTCACTCACTGCATCTTTTTCAGGCTCTGCCCTGGAGAAATTGTCGTCTTGGTAGTGGTTCCAGCCAATGCCTCCATTCTGGCCTGAAGCAGCCCTGACCCCTGCTGGGTAACCATTCAGCCGACTGGACAATCCCACCTGTGTAAGATGATGGAGCTGGGCGCCTACACACACACACACACACACACACACACACACACACACACATATCACATCAGAGCTACAGTATCGGAGACTCAATCCTTAGCATTCCCTTTAATATACTTTTTTGATGCAATCACTGCAGTCTTAAAATGTCTCTGCTGTGCTATATGGTAAATGCCAGAATCCATTTCTATTAGTGTAAGTCACATGATGGCAGCAGCATCACGCCAACTCCTTTAATAATTTAACAGAGACAAGGCTCTTTCAGTTTGACAGGTTTATGGGGTGGAGGTGTATGTCTGTATTAAGGAACAGTGCTGTGGCCCACATCCAGAAGTGATCTAAAAATGTGTCCAGAGACAAACACTCTGTATGAAGACAATAAATAAGTTTATCAACCTTCAAGTGTTAATTCTTGAGAGGTGTGTTTTCGTCTTTTCATATGAAAATGTTCTGTACTTATGACATATGCACACCATGGGCTTTGTTTGCAGGTCAGTGCAACATCTGAATCCAATAGTATTAGTAGGCAAGTTTATGGCTGTTTGTATGTGTCTGCATGTGTACAATTTCCACTTGTACCTGTAGTTCCCCCGACTGGTCGTGGTCTGGCAGATGAGGGGAGCTCATCAGCGTAGAGGCTCCTGCTGGAGTACAGGCTGTCTGGCTGGAGTTGCTCACATTGCCCTGCTGTTTCTCCTGGTGGCAGGTAGCTTGAGCCAAGGCCCTGCCTGAAATACAAAGAAGTGTATTTTCATTCACTTAGTTGTGATTTAATAAAAAAATTATTGGAATTCTTCTCAGTTGCAGTCTATAGTCACATATCTCATTACAAAGGAGCCTTTAAAATATGGTACGTCTGATTCTACGTCTGATGTCACCCTGATTCTACAGTGTCTTCTACTGGAAGTGGTACAAGATATAACTTAGTACAGTACAACCAAGTGGTTGACAGCTGCTGATGATACATTAGTTCCACTGTGCTCAAATTGCCGGTGGTGATAAGTTGTTTAACCACAAACACATCAGTTAGGTTTCCTTTGACTGCTCTGCTCTGAATTGATTTCATGAAAAAAAAAAAAAAAACTGCTTAAATTGTTGTCTCTGTGCCTGCACAGTGTGTGTATCTGTGTTATGACATGAATGGGTGCTTTGGTCTTTTTGGAGCATGTTAAGAGACCACTGCTTGGACCTGATCCATTAAATCAATAAAATAAAGATGAATCTTCTTTCATTATTCATGAGGCCCAACTCACTCGATGCACCTAAAGGAAAACATTCCCACTGGTAAAGTGGTGGAAATCAGGCTGTACTGATCAATAAGAAATAATTTTGGTGTAGGAAGAAGTAAACGTCAAATAAGCATATTATTTATTAATTTATACATGAATACTCAATTTGCATCGACGGCTCTACTAACCTTGGTATCAGGCCTTGGACAGAAGGAGGGGACATGCCCAGCTCAGTGAACCTCTGGGGCAGACAAGGAAAGACACACAGTGCTTAAGAGAAAGTAAGTAACAATAGTAATGACAAAAAATGAAATATTGCAGCTAAACTACATGACTGTTTGCATTTGTGGCTCTCAGGTGTAATCAACTTACAAAATATTAAAAAATTATATGTCTCAGCTTTCATACTGGATCCAGATATAGCAGATCCAAATATTGAAATGAGAGCTCACAGTGGATGTTGATATATTTCTAATAAAAGCAAAGCAGTACTGTGCCTATTGCTATGAACAGTATATTTGGGCAGTGGGGCTAACTTCATATACTGTAATAAACAGTGTTGTTTTTACCAAGCATGGTTTTGTTGGATATCCTTGTTTTTTACAGCTGACCTTTTACAGCATATTAAAGCACTGAACCTTCAAAAGCTGAAGCAGAAAATAGCTTTTTATGACCCCACTGCCCACTGTTAAGTCTCTCTCTATAATTGCCACCTGGGGTGAAGTGTTGGACTATAAGGGACTAATGTATGCTGTAGTGTTAAATGCATTAAAACTATCAATTTTAAGAATGCAAGTGAGAAGTTCAAATACCATAGTGATAATTAAGCTATAGTCAAGATAGGAATATGCTTAGTTTTAGTACCAACTAAAAACATAACATAACCATGAAATACTATACAGTACTTCTTTTTTGTATCGAGAGGGTGGAATGCATGGTTGCATCTGCAAAATACTTGAAGTTTGTTCTCATAACACTTTAGCTCAGTGCTAAATTTCAGTATGAATTTCAAAGAAGGGGATAAGATATAGATAACTTCTACTTTGTCTCAGTTCCACCCATAACATGAAACACTACGAACACAGTGTGTCGCACACGCACAGTGTTACTAACTCCAAGTTTAATATGTTAACAAACTGTAACACTGCATAAACTGGCCTTTGTATGGTGCTGCTTTGCTGGACTTCTCTTCAATAAATTGCCTGAATATAAATACAAAAACAAATACAAAGGCAAACACTGAGCTTGTTATTCCAGCAGCCTTCAGCCTCCAGCAGTTAGATGACTGTACCTTCTTTGAAACCAGCCTACACTGACAGGAGCTAATGATCAAGCATTCGCAGGGCATATTACTGTAGAGTCTTAGCAGTTGTAGATAGCTGACAAGGGTTGTAAGGTTGCAGCTCCATGGGGGCGACAGATGGAGGAATACTTAACTGATTAGTTTGCTAAGAGGACACGATTAAACTCGAAGCTATAGGCTCCATGCTGGGTATGAGCTGAAAAAACCTTGAGAAAGGGCGGAGATAGTGAATACAAAGGATTTTACATGTGTCTGTTTACTGTTTTGCTGTTCTGCTATTACAAATTTAAACACAGAGCCTATTTCTCTTAATCCGTCCACAGATGAGTGAAATTAGTGAACAGATGCATGACAGAATACATTTTACAGGAACTTAAACTAGCAAATGCTTAAATGCCATGGAGAACCATTTGTTGCTAACATAATTTTGTTCAGTGCAACATGAGAGCAGAATGATTTTATGTTGAATGAATGGTTAATGCTCTATCAAAAGTATCCTTTAGATATAAGCGCCAGGGATGGCTACTTACACCAGGGAAAGGGCCAAGAGCTTGGTAGGAGGGACCCCAAGGTCTGAGACCACGGCCTGTAGGGCTGGTGCTAGGAGGGTTCGTGTTGACCCCTGGGAGAGTGATCCCTGCGGTGCTGCCCTGAGAGGTGGGCGACACTAGGGCAAAGGCATCGTCCAACAGGGAGTGCATCTGCTGCCGCGCCTCCTCAATGGAGGGCTGTGGGGGCATGTAGGGGGGTGGGGGAGGTGCATGGCCTGGAGGAGAGGAAGCGGGACCCAGGAAGACGTCATCGGTGGGGGAAGGGCTCCTGTGAGGGGATCCTGGGCCTTGGTCAGGGTCCGACTGGAATAAACACAACATATTTACAGACAAATGGAGTCGTAGAGGTTATACAGTATGTGTAAGACTGTACAAATTTCATGATTCTCATGTACTACTCACTACGTAGGCCACATTGTTGACTCCAGGACACTTTCTGTAAGCAGCATCATTGTCTTCAGTGATGAGCTGGTCTTTGTCTGCTTCCATCATGCCTCCATTCAGCTGCTCCTTCATCCTCTGTTTGGGAGAGCGCCTCCCTCGACCACTGAGAAAAAATGTATCTATTCATGAGTATTTTTTTATTTAATTTAAGCCAGGCCATTTCAGTCAGCCCTACACACCCATATACAAAGATTTGTCCACCACCAAGCCAAACAAGTGCAATGACCCAAAACATGAGCACTAACCTTTTCTTGGATCCCATGAAGATGGAGGACATCTGGGCATCTGGGTCCAGGATCTTATCGATCTGTATCTGTGCTTTCTGATAGATGCGATCCTGGTCCTTCACATCTCCGAGGCCACTTGTCATGTCATCCATGGTAGGGAAGTCGTAGTGGCCCTTCCTCTTGGCACGCAGACGTATCTTGTTACGATGGTGCTCAATCTCTGACTTGTGCCTCAATGCCACCTGGATCTGAATAGAAAATTAGACAACGGCTTTAGAGTATGAAGTGTTTAGACTAACCGTAGATGTAAGAGAAACCACAAGAACTATAGCAGCATCAGTGAAAAAAATCATTTTATGTATATTTTAACCAGTATATATATTAACCAATTTTTCTGCATTTTTCCAATGTGGTTGCACCAGTTTGATGAATTTTGTAGCAACAAGTGTCTTAAATGCCATCATGCTCCACCAGTATCAATAAAAAGTCACTCGACTCAAGAATATTTGTCTTTCATATTTTAGAAAAAAATACGTTTATACAGGTAAATTATTTTAGTTGCTAAAAAAAAGATCAGTTTTTGCCAAGCTAGACAGTCAGAAGACCAAACCTCTTTGTTGATTTGGTTGGTGTCAGACAGTTTGCCATTGATGGGTGGGCTGTGCAGTGGTGGGACAGCCATGGGCTGCATGGCGATAAGCTGGACTTTGTTGGGGAGTCTCCTGCTTGCATCTGTGGCACGAGACATCCGGTCAACATGTTCAAAGATGGCGGCTGAGGACAGCTGCTCATTTGTACCATTCATAGGAGGAGGACCTGAGGAAGGAAGTAGATAAACAGAGGTCATAACTCAGTCAACATAGTGTAGTCATTGCAAGTCTAAATACTAATGTTGACTTAAACTAGTGGACAGAGCACTAGTGCGTAAGGATCTCTACAAAACATTTACTCTTTTATTTAATTGACATGCCTACATAACAAAAGCGTGAGGTAAATGTTTCCGGTGGTAACATGAAATGCACACTGATTTCTAATTGCAAAAGCTAAACTTCACTTCAAACAAAGGCTTTGCCTTTGCCATTTTGTGAAGTTGATTGTCTCTACACTGTGACTGACAGCTCAGCAGACAGTGATGGATGGTGAGAACAAGCCGAGCACAAAACTGCCACAGAAACAAACAGACAACACACAGACACAGCTGCTGGAGGTCAAGCCTGAGATCTATGGAGAGACAGACAGAAAGAGGACAAACTCTTACCAATTCTATTTTTGCCTGCAAACCGCAATAGAAAGGAAAAAGAGTTTTATTGAGGTGATGGAGATCAAATAAAAGCACCTAACATATGGTTACTGTAAGTTGACAATAAAAAATACAAAAGCCTAGTGAACTGAGGTCTGACCACCATGAGTGCTGTTTAAACTTTTTAGAAATGAAAAGAAAAATTAAGGGGAGAAGCAAAGAGAGAGGGAAAGGCAAGTGAGTCATCTAGGAGGACACATTTCCACAGCTGATAAAAGCTTCTCGTCTGGCCTTGTGAAGTTCATTAATCAGAGAAAAGAAAGGAAGGAGCTGCTTCTGATGAGCAGAAAACACATGGATCAAAAAGAAAGACACAACATTACATAATACTGAGTGTGTCTTACATACAACCTACTTATAAACATTGTGACAGAGCATATACAGTCCCAGGCAGAGATTTATCAATAACAAAACAGAGACCATTCCACTGTGGGTGAGTCAGGCTGTAGTCTGTGTGCCTGACTGCCTCTGGCTCCAGCATGTAGTCACTGAGTGGCATTGCAGCCTTGAATCTATCAACAAGCTGTCAGATAGAGTAACTTCAGCTATTTTTCCCCTTCCTATTCCCTTCTCCCCCTTCTCTGTCTGGACATCTTTGGACCACCGAATAGAGTTCCTACCAGGTGTTTCTTTCCTCACTGTTCCCCTGTGTAATCTTTATGTCACTGCTTTGGTTGACGCAGCACTTTTCCTCAGTCTTTCTCTCCTTTGTCTTTTTTCACCACTTCACTGTCTCCCAAGCCCTCAATCTGGCCCTCTTGTCAATCAAATCACACCAGCTTGAGTTGCTCTCTTTATCTCTTTATGTCTGCCCAATCCCTTCAGCTTCCTTCTTCCCCTCCCCCCTTGTATTTGTGCTCTGTGTTTGGAGGAGTGATGTGAGTGTTGCCAAGGCCACTTGCCATTTAAAACATTGATGGGGACCTTACGGGTCTGCTTGCTGTCATTGGGCGTGGTGTGGACTCTGAGGTTCTCCTCAGTTGATTCCCGCTCACTGGAACGGTCACTCACCACCGAGTCACCATCTGACGGCGAGATCCTACCCAGAAGATACACACACACACACACACACACACACACACACACACTCTCTTACATGAATAATAGAAGTCAAAGAACACACTAGCATTCTGAAATGTCATGCATAAACCAAAAAAGTGCTTTTCCAGAAAGGTAAAAGCTGGGGGGATTCTTCTTAGAAATGATAATATGATTTAAAGCTTGTAGTGGTAAATGCATTAAAGTATTTCCACTGGCAGAATGATTAAATTCCCACTTAATTTGTCCTTGCCAGCTATCAAGTGAGGAGAAACAACCAATGTCAATCCCACATTGAAATGGACTATATTACTGAAGTTAGTGAATGCATTAAGCAAGCTGCTTTACTAATGTTTAGATGTCATGTGTCTATTCACCAGAGCAGTTGGTGAGCTGGGAGATGTTGGTAATGGTGCCCAAATTCTTCTGAACACATTATTACAATGAAAATACCTCTATGAAACACAGCTATGATGACATTTAATTATTGAAACTAATAAATATAGTATGTGTATGTTATCATAACTTAATATAAGTGATACAGACAAACTGACAGAATGCAAGAGCGAAAGGAATATTCCTCACTATCTAGAGCATCAATAATTGATCTGAGGATCTGTCAAAAGCTCTTTGTCTGGTTGACTGACTGTCCCGAATGAGGTGAGTGGAAAATCAGAGTGATGGGCTAAAAAACGAGCTCTGTTAAATATCTATCAAAATGTCTTAATATCTGTATCAGGTAGAGGATTCAAACCAAAAGGGAGTAAACAGTGAGTGTTTTGATCAGGTGCTGGATAAAGAAAGAGAAAAAATAATCAAAACCCCTTGACCAACACTGAGTAAAACACTAGTCTAAAAAGAACTGGTAATGATAATTCAGATCCTGTTTTTGGTACTGTTTTTCTGTTATGTAACCTATGACAGCATGGCCTATATAGATATAACCTGATGTAATTCAGTGTTCTCATTTCTTCATATTTATTTGAACTCATCATTAACATTTTTTCAGGCTCCTGCACTGTACTATGAAGGAGCACTGACCTTCCTCGCCTTCGACCGCTGCGGGATGCCTTGGTGGAGGAGGCTGAGGTTTTGGATATGGGAGTGGGGATCTCCCCATTCTCAGATGGACTGAGGCCATCTTTAATTGACATGGGCAGGGGTCCAGGGCCAGGCCCTGGCGGGACAGACTCCTGAATCACCATGACATCATCCTTACTCTGCTGGCCAAGGTGCAGCTTGGCAAAGTCAAAGCCTTTCACACTGGGAGCCTGCAACTGAGGAAAGGGGCAGAAGAGAAGGAAAGAGATGAGGAATACACCGTTTAAAGAAATAAGGAATGGAAAGAAAGGTGGAAAGACATATGGCAAAAGTTACAGAGGTCAAAGAGGGAGTGAGTAAAGATTAACAATACTGTAAATATTTACTTAATGACGGACATATTCAATAATGTAGTGTTCATTACCTTTAAGTGGAATCATATTTGAATGTGACATTGTCGCATAGTGACATTAATCTGCAGTTTAAACCAAGGCGGCAAATATGCAGCAAGTTCAGACAGTGACTGAATGACTGATGAATGGATGTCCAGGAGGGACACTCAGACAGACAGACATGAATGAATAAATTGAAAGAATATGAGAAAGAGGGACAGGGAGTGATGTGGGGAAACATTGAGCTGCTTGCTTTTCTTTGAGGTGGTGGGGGACGGAGGCTAAAGATGGAAGCAGTGAGACTATTTGAGTGTAAAGCCCTCGGGACTTTCCAACAGCAAAGGAGTAAACACAGGATGTCAGATCTTAGTATGTGTGCTTGCAGTTTGTGAAATGCTGGTCCTATGACACTGAATTGTGTATACAAAAGGAGAGAAGAGTGACTTGACATGTTCCTGTTAATTCTCTGAATTATTAGTAGACTCACTGAGTTTATTTATGCAAAATGTCTGGCTTAGAAGAGGCTTGTTGGTATAAAACTGCTAATCCAGTGTGATGCTTGCCAGTATAAAACTGCTAATCCAAAGAGAGCGAGAGTATGTGTGTATGTTTGTATGTGCTGCTCTCCACGGCATATAAACAAGGCTAGTCATTGAAAGGGAAAGCAAAAAACTGCAGCAGAAATAGTAAAAGCAGTTTCATTCTAATTAACACTGAGGCTGAATGAAAGAAATCACACAGCTAGTGATATCTCCCACACGTTATACTCACTAATTACTACTTAGCCTGGTCTAATGGTAAACTGGGGAATCACAACAACAGCTGATACAAGCAAAATGATGTCTATCAATCTACTACTTCACAACACAATGATATTATATATTCCTTAGGATCTCAAGACTATAAAAACACCAATACCTCAGTCCACAGTAAAATCCACCATAATGTGTACTACTGGATTTTCTGTTTCTGGACATCACAACCGTGTAAAGCAGGATCCTAATGTCTATTAACAAAAATAAGCACTAGTCTCTATGGCTACTGAACAATATACCTCCTCCTTGGCTCTCCTTCCTTTAGTTAACACTTTCATTTTGTCTTCTTTCTTCATCTCCCCTGTTTTCATTATCATTGTTTTGCTCTCTTGTCTCCTTTGCTCCTCTGGTTTAATTCCTTTCTTTTTAAAGTTCCCCTTTTCCTCATCTTTGTCCTCGTCTTCCTCCTCCTCTTCTTCTTCTTCTTCTTCCTCCTCCTCCTCCTCCTCTTCTTCTTCTTCTTCTTCCTCCTCCTCCTCCTCTTCTTCTTCTTCCTCCTCACTGCTCATACTCTGTTTGCTCTTGGGAAGAGCTACTGGTCTCTAAGCAGAAGCAATGGTGAATAGCATAAATACTTTGAGTGATGATGCTATTGTCCCTGTATCTGACATATCCCAAAACTCAAAAGCTGGGTTATTTACTATTGACTGCTGTGTTGTTCTTTATATAACTGTGCAAGATTTGAACAATTACTATTCAGACAACACACACACACATAAACTAGGTCTCTTCTACATCTTCTAGAAACCACCAGACACTGCTCTGTACCTTCCCTCTTTTAACCTCCTTCTCCTCCTCCTCCTCCTCCTCCTCTTCTTCTTCTTCATACTCCTCTTCTTCTTCCTCATACTCCCCCTCACTAAACTCTAACTTCTTTTTAGTTGGAGGGATTGTCTGGTGAAGAGAGGTCCTTGATTCTCTGAATGAGGTAGTAGACTAAGAGAGGGGGAGTGGTGTTAAGTGAAAGATGATTGTGTTAAGCAGAGAGGACAGGCTAAGTGATAGTTACTTCTGCACATTAGATTTATTGCATTAACCCAATGTGAAAGATCGACCAGTAAGCTGAAAAAATACACACACAAGCCCCCAAAACACTTTTTAGAAGTGGAGTGATATTTCTGTGTCAGCAACATCTGACTTTATGATGAAAGAGTCACTGGGACTTGACTGTGAAGCGGCAGCTGAGAAAGAGCACTGTAGGTGTTTGCTACTCAGATCTAGTTACAGCTCTCTGGTATTGTTGTTGGTCAGTGCAGCACAGTAGAAATGCCATACACCTGTGCATTAGTCCTACATGTCCTTCATATTGATGTAACTATTAAAAATAAATGGCAATTTTAAATTGCATCACACATGATGAACTTGGGACTGAAACAAAAGCCCATACACGAAAACAAAACAAAAAAGATAATTGGTATTGATAGCTATTTGCTATCACAATAAATTAGCACTACTTTGCAGTATACTGTATGTCAAATGCACCAAATAGTTGGTCTTTGATTCTCTGGTAAACTTGACCCTGTTTCTCTCAAAGTGAACTGATGTGTTTTTAGCAAAGACTATATAGTCTGTCATTTCATTATTGTTTAAAAATATTTTGTTCAACAGGATGTACAGTATAAGGGACTTCAAAGAGCAGAAGAAATCTCTCTTGTGTCAATTAACTTCAGGGCAAAAGGCACATGTGCTTTAAAGTAAGAAAGAGGCAATACTAAGACAGGAAACAGCCTCGGTGCAGCCAAATGGCATAATTTCTATTTCAAGTGAAGGCAGAAAGGAAGGAGAAGCTATTTAATTGTCATAAAATTAAAATAAAACTAGACAAAGGGGAACTGAAGCATATGGTTGTTGGTGCTTAGAGTATGTAAGGAAACAGCAAAAAAGTTTTAAATAAAATAAAAGAGCAGCCAAGGCCCATTTCATGTTGTAGTAGCATCATGACTTCTACTCCAGCTCATGTCCTCTAATAAATCTCTCTACTGGAATCATTAAAGTTTTACTAATCTAATCTAAAAAAAGAAATGATGAAGTCCAGATTCTGCGCAGTCCTCCAGCACATTCATGTCAATGACAGATACACCTAATTAATTAGCATTTCATCTGAATTTCAAAAGTGGTCTCATCGTTCTGACTTTCCACATCAGCTGCCTTGAACCTTCCTATGCAGAACACAGTAATGTTTGGGAAACGGGTTTGTCTATTAACATAACTGAACATAATGTAACACCTTAAATACATACATCAGCAAGTTGTTTATGTACAACAGTGATGTGATTATCACTGTCCATCAACCCCAGGCAGTCCTTTTTGGTTACGTTTTTAACTGTTCTTAAATTAGATGTGCCAATGACTTAAAGGAATAGTTTGACATTTTGGCAGATACGCTCATTTGCTTTCTTGCTGAAAGTTAGATGAGAAGATCAATACCACTCTCATGGGGAAAAGCATAGCAGGGGGACACAGCTAGCCTGTTTGACTCCAAAGCTCCAAAATACGCCTACCAGCATCTCTAGTCAAGATCAAGATCGCTAATTAACATGTTATATCTTGTTTGCTAAATCTGTAAACTAACCGAAATTTAAAACCAGAAGTTGTAGTTATACAACATGATGGAACTATTTCTCTCCTAAAATATCGAACTATTCCTATAATGTCACAAAATAACACCTTCATTTTGGAAACCTACTGAAATATTCTTTCTTCTTGATGAGGGATGTTACAATAGTGATTGTGATCCCAATTACTGTCAACTTACATATTTCAAATATGTCATTTAAAGATTGAACTGTAGATCTGAAATTACTTTGAAACACTGACACAATGAAGTCGGGCATGAAGTCAGACACTGTACAACGCTGATCGGACTCTACCTTCTGTCTCTGCTGGATGGAGGTCATGGCGTCTGGCTGGAACTCCAGCTTGTCTGTCCGACACAGTTTCCAGTACAAGATGGAAATGATGACGATGACCACGAGGAGCGGAATCACCACCCCAATGACGATCCACATGTTGTTGTTCTCAGCGTCAGAGGGTGAGGATGCCACCTTGTCTACAGCTACAGACAGAGAGATTGAGAAAGTGACAGAGTTTTCAGTTTTAAGTTGAGCTTCAGACACAAATATTCACGACATTGAGCCATTTCATTTGTGTATGTGGTTCAATATTTAAAGCATATCCCTTTATTACCTTTAAGCCTATTCACAAACACCTTGAGAATGCAAAGCTAAACATTCAGTATCTTGTCTCACTGCTGTAATCTTCAATGCAGACCGTCATTAGTTATAATTAACACTCATTTCATCCCCTGGGAAAGTACTGACAGAGAACACAATCAGCACAGACACAGAACTCCCTTAAGGGGCTCTCATTAGGCCTTCATCCCTTGTTTAGATTCTTAATGAGGAAGACAGGCTTTTGGTACAATGTGTGCAAGGAGAGGTAATTAGCTCAAATGTTACTATAAACATACAAAGGAACATATGGAGCCAGCAGTTACCTTGTATCCTTTTTTAATGTCTTATTAGGAGCTTGTGAACAATTTTCCTAAAATTGTGTCCTTTTTCTTTCTGTATCCCTCTGTTCCAACACCTCCAACAGCTCTACTCAGTTAAGTACAGTTATACCTTTAAAAATTATTTTGAACTGTGCAATTCACATAACAAAATCGCAAAAAGTCCTTGCAGTACAACATATTTTAAGTCATATACCAACAAAACGACAGTGGTAATAGTAACAACAATATGGATAAAATTATTATTCACAATAAATAGGCAAGTCCCTTCTTTTGCCTATATCCACAGGTAAAAAAATTACATTACACATCTTGTTAATCACTACATCACTTTATTGCCTTTGAATGTCAGTTTTCTACTATGCAAGAGATACTCACGCTGTGCCAAAATGCCCTGGACACGATATCCCAAGACAATGGCAGCCCTTTGAACGTCCAAGCTGTTGAGTAGGTTGGCTGCTTGAAGTGCAAGCATCCTCTGACCACTGGGACCCTCCACAAAATACACTATCTCCAAGGGGTGGTCCACACCCACCAGCCGGCTCGTACTTACAACCTGAGGGGGGGGCAGAAAGGTACAGTGTGTATTTGTCAAACCATCTACATGAAATCATGTGGTATATGAGTTATATGAGTATTTTAACAGTTCAGATGAAGTGAGAGTCACATGAAGATTTATAAAATAGCAGGTTTCTGAACAAATATCCAATATTTAGGTATTGGATATTTGTTCCAATGATGTAAGGCCGCCCTTTGTCATCAGAGCAACTTTAATCCATCTCTGAATACTGTTATCCAAGTCTTGAATTGTTTGTTTTGAGCTACTGGAGTATAAATATTTCTTCAAGTGATAAAAGAGATAGAAATCTGTTTCCCATAAAAGTTCAGGAAGTTTGAATTTGGCAATTGGTGAGATCATTGGAGTTTTTGACTGCATCCTAGACTTCAAGAAAACTCTTCAGTTTGTTTAGCCATGTGTTTAGGGGAATTAGTATGTTGAAATAATGTGGAAAGATTCCTTGTTCCACAGGACACATTGTATGTGGAAAAGATGCCAGGGCCCTATATTACTTGGCTGTCATACAATTACACAGAGCAATCACCAGGCCTACTGACGATGGCTGCCGGTACTGTCCATCACTCATTTAAAAAGTTGGCAGACAACATGGCATCTTATGTCTTTTTCCAAAAATAAACATGTCCAGATGTAGGAAAAAGGCTGAAGGACACCCCATAAACCTAATTACTTATTCACATTGCACAGGGATGCAGGCTTGGAATCCTCAGTTTTGTGGTTTTTAGCGATCATCTTGGTAAAGGTCTTTTCTTATTTCTGTTGATGAACTTTTACCATGAGACCACTGTCCCTGTTTGTTCCCATTTATTTCTAACTTTGAGAGCACACACACAGCGAGGTGCAGACTAGTGTGACCTTCAATTCAAGTCTATCAAAATTAGTTGTGTGACGTGTTTTAATTTTGACGTTCCCATCTGTAAATGTTTCCTTATTCCAACATTTGTGGCTAATAGACAGTGCTTTTTACAACTGGAAAAGAAGGGCTTCCAAAAATGAACATAAGATCCATTGAAGATGAGGCACTAGACTCTACATTAAAAATGGAAAGTCTAATGAAGGCCCCAATGAGCAAAGTGTCGCAATTTCAATAATAAAGATGTCTTTTTAATGGAGAGTGTGGTACCTCATTTTCTATGGAACCCTGTAACGTTAATCATTTTTGAGTTTTTGTGCCTGCAGAAAGTAAAATTCAGGCACCAACTATTTGGCCTCCTTAGTTGCCATATACTGCAGTGAAACTTACTATACCAGTCCCTGATAAAACATCCCCATGAAGCTACATATTCAAGGGCTCCCTCTCTGATCTGTCACTTTTTTTAAGTAGCACATAAACATTTACTCAGGCACAGAAATAACATGTCAAATTGTATTGTATGTATTTGTATGTATTGTACACCTCTTTAACTTAACATGGCGCCTGTGTAGCTGTACCAGCAATTGCTGCAAGTCCTTTTAAATGAGGTGTTTCCATTATTTGATCTATTGTGTCTATGTATCTATGATCTATGTATGAAAAACATCTACATGCATTGACACACACATAGCACACTCATCATATATCAACTTGCGTTCTGTATTCCCATTAGAGTATTCATTGTTTAAATATTTCTCCATGTTGTCTAATATGTCTGTGTGTGTGCAGTCTCCGTCTGGGTGCCCTGAGGCGCAGTACAGTCTGCTGTCTGCATTACTGGAAAGAGTAAAGCGCAGGTCATGCCTGGGTTGACACAGAAAAATGGCTGGGCAGGCTCCCTCATCCAGAATCTAATCCAGTCCATGCACGGTTATTAGAGTGGAAAGATGGCAGCGTGAATGTGTGTGTTATTGCACAACCCCAATTCAACCTCCTCTTTTATCTGTCGAGGCAGACTTATAAGGTATTCTCATAGGTGACAACACCAAACTGATTCTGTCATGACAGTCTAGGGCATCTGTTTGAGATATGTGTCTATGTGTGTGTGTGTGTGTGTGTGTGTGTGTGTGTGTGTGTGTATGTGTGGGCAAGAGAGCAAGACAAAGGATTCTTCTGAAGTTCAGACGCTCAGTCTGAGTCACCACACTGTCATTATATGCAACAGACACTAAGAGATGAGCGTCTTTGAAAAAAAAAAAAAAAAAAAAAAAAATCCTAACTAGCCTCCTTAATGACAGTATCCTATCAAGGCTGGAAGGAACACAAGTACATAATAAGGTTCTATGTATAACACATATTCATATTTGTGACTGTGAAAAATATCATTTTGAAAGGTAGAAAGGATGCCAGAGCGTAAAATTAGAGCTCTAAACTTAGCACAGAGACAGACACTAAAGGTTCACCACCAATATGGTCCTCTGTTGTCCTAAATTGTTCTGTGGGTTTTATGGAGCTCATGCAGGAGGCAGAAAGGTCAGAAAGAGTGAGGATGCTCCTCAGCCAAGGATGATATTTATCACTCTGACAGCTCCCCTGTTTAAAGACCACCATATGCACTCAGACTTCATGAGGTCACATCAAATATGCATCTCTCATCTCCCATAACAAGTCTCTTTAATCTTTGTTTTGTTTTGAGTGTTTTGCTCTCCCTGTTCCTCTGATTTTTGAATCCTTTACCTACCCCTGTCTCTGTATCTCTCCCTCCATAATGTCTACCCTCTCAACAACAGAGACACACTCTTAATCATCCTGCAGGATAGAGACAGAGAAAGAAAAACAATTAATAATTGATCTGCTCTTTGCAGCTCTGTGGCATAAAGTAACAGGACCGGAGAAATGTGGAATAGGAGAAAGAACAAGGACTCATGAGTTTGTGGTCTTTGAGTGGCTTGCCCCTGGGCTGAATGGGATGTTGTTGCCATGGAGACAGAGCCCTATCCTGTCTCCTTTGAGATGAGCTGAGCAGGTGCAGAGCGAACCCATAAAAGCCAGAGCCTGATTAGTAAAGCAGTAAGGCTTTCAGTGGTTACAAACACTGCAACGCTCATATAATGAGGCCTCAGTACTCAGGCAAGGTAGTTAGAGAGAGCTTGCTCAGGGAATAAGGATATAAATGGTACAAGGAAGGAAGCTTTTTTAAGATTTAGTGAGTAATCCATTAACAAACTTCCTGTTAAAGAGTTTTGAAAGTTTTGTTGTGTAATAAACAAAAAATAAACTAGTAATTCTACTGTACACTGTATACTGTTTCCAGAGAAAGGCCTTGCAAGCATATCTTAAACAAACACTACCATGTTAGTCTTAACAATAATTTAGTCTGGTTTTGAGTTTTACATTTTTTTATTTATTTTAAAACTAGTAAAAAAGTCTGCTTGTAAGTTGAGACATGTTGAATTTAGTTTCACTTAATTTGAGAAATTTTAAAACAGACAATATGCTAAAATAAAGAAGACAACAATAGCAGCTGAACGATTCAAGATAATGTCACTTGACTTAAGGTAACAAATTCTGCAAACCTTTTCTTTTCTTGTGAGGCTTAATAGATTTTGTATGGTATTTATTATCTTCTCCAAAGGCTATGCAGCTGTGAATACAGCATTGAATAAATCTATAGATAGATACAGTACCTGAACACTGCTGTTGCCTATAGTGGTGGCTCTCTTAACACGTCTGACTAATCCCATTGCCTCCCCGAGTAACATGGCCACCCGGCGCTCCATGTTGGCTTGGAAGGTCCTCTCACTCACTTTCTGGTCCAGCACACCCAGGAGCACTATGTAAACAGACAATAGAAAAAAAAACCATACAGAGTATTAGCTTAAAGGTTCTCAAATTTATGTAGTGGTAGCAGGTTTTTACCATGACAAGAACCTGTTCTACCTGTTCTAACCCAGGAGGAGCGAAGCAACTGGCTGGTGTTCAACTCTGGATAATGGAATGCTGTTAGAAAAAGTACAAAATAATGTTTAAGCGTAGTAAGATTTAACCTAAGTTCATTGTTGGTGATCAGAATCAGAAAACACTCAAAGCACAAGCTATTACAGTAAAGGTGAAATAACTAAAATATAGAGAGACATCCCCGTGGTACTCACGCTCAGCAATCTGCAGTACAGGAAAGCCCATGTAATAGCTGAATTCCACCATTGTCAGCTTCATCAGAGCATTGCTGACCTCTGACCCCATCAGATAACCCCTTGAACCGCGCACAGTGAAGGTGATGTCCACTGGCTGCCTAACTAGCCGTTGTTCCTGATATTTAGGAGCAGCCATGGTGATGTTTACAATCTAAAACACAATTAGACAGACACGTACTGTTCAGCGGACAGACAATTACACAACAGAATGTACAAAACATTTTCCATTTTGCTGTTGATGTAGTTTCTGGGAAAGCTTGTTTGTCTCTTGAAGAATTACAATGAAAAACCAATCTGAACATTATTGGTTTCAGTGATTGGAAAGTACAACACAAAATTGGGCAGTGTGGGCAGGGGAACAGTTTGCTTGATTTAATCCTTACATTTATTCCAAATAAAAGACTATAATACAGGCATCAGTATAATAGGATTACACAAAACACTACTGAAGCCAACCAACCAAATAGCCAAATAAGCTCTTTATTAACAAACAGTAAGCTTCTTTAATACTCAGCAACTACAGCATGAACTCCTTCAAGTATCCAAGTGAAGTATCCTGGGGTCTTGTTCATGTGTGATGGTAAGATGGAGAATGAGTTGGACAGGAGGATTGGTGTGGCGTCCACAGTAACAGTCATAGTAAGGAATGAGCTGAGCTTCAAGGTGCCTGAACCCTCAACTATGGTCATAACCTCTGCGTACTGACTGAAAGACTGAGATTATGGACACAGCTGGCCAAAATGAGCTTCCTTTGCTAGCTGTCTGTGCTCACAGGGTGCTCAGACATCCAAAAAAATGCTTGTGGTAAATTAGCTTTTGTGTTGGAAGGAGCCAACTGAGGTGCTCTGGGCATCTTATCAGGATGAGATCCAAAGTAAGAACTGGAGAATATAGATGGGGAGAGTGATATCTGGGCTACTATGCCTACTAGGGCTGCTCCATTTGGGCAAAAATCATAACGATAATTTTGGTCAATATTGAGATCATGATTATTTAACACAATTACTCGCTGACTTAGAAAACAAGCTGAACTAAACATGCCACAGACTGGCAGAGAGTGAGTTTGGGACTTTAGGGAGGGGCAAGGGTGCACTGCTGTAAAGGAAAGGGGTGCGCTTGATTTGTAACACTACAAAACAAAGAGCATCATTGCAAAACGGAATGCGGCACAACAATCGCTTTATCTAGATTATCTTGGTTTCATAATCGTTGGAAGCCAAAATCGTAATTGAAAATAAAATTAGATTAATAGCCCAGCCCTACTGCTTACCATGATGATATCACCACCCAGCCCTAATATATTATGGAAATTGGATGGATGGATAGATTGAGCATGAATCTGATTGTGACTAACCAAACCAGTAATTTAGGTCTTACACTGAACATTGATCTTAATAAACTAGCTTTCTCTAACTCCCCAGGCAAAGTCAGCCTACACTGTAACAATCACAGTTATAGACTGGTGAAGTGACTCACTGGTGAAGCTGAGTGGGGTCAGCTCAGTCAGCAAACAAGCAACAGGTCTTGCACAAATATCGTAGCAATCCAAGTTTTTTTTTAAACTTTCTTTGTATGAAAAAAAAACTAGAGCCTGGTCGATGGCCTATATTATCGACCGATATTGGCCTTTCGCAGATAAATTGGTATCGGCATATACGTTATCTGATATGAGCCAATTTAAAACTGTTTTCTTTTCAGAATATTACGGCGGGGACACGTCCACGTTCACCAATTGGGCTGTTCAGACAGACTGTCAGACTGTTCAGCAGCGATAGTTTGGGCTTCTGGTCAATTCTTTCCACGTGCCTCAAGCGACTAGAAAACACACTGATAATCTGTTGTAAACAATATAAATTGTTAATATATATGATATAAATGATCTGATTCTGATAAATAAGATCCCATGCTTGCCAACCCTTTTGATTTCTGTGCCCCTCTCCCTGCTGTTCTCCTGGATTGACACCCCCCCCAATGATGAAATATCAAGATCTGTCCACTATATTTATTAGAAATAGTATCACTGCTGTTTGTGATTGTGTTTTTTAAATTCCGTACTTATTTCACATATGTGTCAGTTGTCGCTAATCAGAGAGCGAGAGAGACGAGCAGACACAGGCCTGTGTGTGTGTGCCCCTCCCCACAGATCATCACACAAGACAAGCCTTTTAACTTAATTTTTGCAGAAGCGACACCCCGCAGAAACACATACAAAGCTTTAAGTTATAAATTATCACATGTAGTAGAGTGGCGTGTGCACTACGTCAGCTGAGCAGACGTAGTGGAGTCAAAGTGGTGTGTCCACGGTAAGTTGCTAACTAGTTTGTGAGATACATTGCTGGAAAGTTAATAAACAATGAACCCATCATATTCCCTTTTCAATATAACTCTAATATAACCCTGTCCCTGACAACCGTCACGTCACTCATGCTTATCACAACTGTTTGCTGTGTTAGCTAGTTAGTTAATTAGCTATAGTTCGTCAGTCAGTAACGTTAGCAGAATGAAAGGTAAGCGTCAGAGCATCTCTTCATCATTCTGCAGCTTAGCAGACAATGGTGTGGTGGTTTGAGTCTGTTGAGAGTTGACTTTACGCTAAGTTGTGAGATGCGATGCTGGAAAGTAAATAAATAATGTCCCCATATTGGAGTCACAGGAGCCTGTTTTTCCACCAAATACGTTTCCTCTGAACATTAACAGCAGAGGCACCGTTAATCTCCTGACTTGGCAGCAGCAAACCATGAGTTGATGTTTGTGACCGTTACATTAACAGCGAAATATTGCTAGAGATGACTGATGATTAGCAAGAAAAAAGCTTTTTTGATTGGAGTTCAATCCATTGAAATAATGGTTCGGAATCGGAACAAAGCTGTAGCTTGAATCTCATAGGTCGATAGAGTAGAGAATGGGTGGTTGAGTGGTTTAGTAGAGAGCAGAAGTGGAATGTAACTAAATACATTTAGTACTGTACCTTAATACAATTTAGAGGTACTTGTACTTTATTACTGTACTGTATTTCCATGGCATTTTCTGCTACTTCAGCAATTGACTGATACTGAACAGTACTGATGTTTATTTAGCTATTTATTTTATTTATTCTTTATTCAAATGGTCAGCTGTTGACTGATACTGAACATGCAGTACTGATGGTTATTTAGCTATGCATTTTATTTTTATATATTCTTTATTTTCTCAGTGTTCATTTCTAGAATTAGTTGACAATGTCTATGTTACATGATTTAACATGCTAAAGAATATTTAACTTAAATATTCTTTAATAAAGTTATTTGTTTAAGAAAGCAGCCTTCTGAGTACCTTTGCATAGACATATCAGTGCAAAATCGGTGCAGTATCCACATAGAAAAGGTCTATTTTAATTCCAGATCAAAAATTCACTATATCGGCCACCATATTGGTAATCGGTGAATGTTTCCCCCTGTAAAATCCATATCGGTCTGAAAACTCTCATATCGGTCGGTTCCTTTTTCAGACAGACAGATAATACAACATGTTTAGTTAAGCCACAGCTTCCACTGGAGGTAAGCAGCTCTGTTAGACAAGGGCTGTTATTCAGAAGGCTCAAGCTTATCGGCACTGGGTCATTCAGCTTTGAGGTGCGAAGCCACAATGAAACGTACCCTAATGAAAACATCATTATCATGCTTCCCTGCCTTCTGGTCCCACTCACATGCACTGTGAAGTTGGTTGACTCCTTTGAGCGCCGGCGCACTTCTGCAAATGCCATGGTCAAACCTTTCTCAATGCTCTCACTGAAGTTGCAGAACCGCACATCTATGTGACTGGGAACAAACTGCAGCACTGCACGGGGTGAAGCAGAGTTTTAGATCAAGTTTAAAAATTAAAGGTTATCACAAACAATTTAAATGTTGACAACAAGACAGCTTGTTGAAAGGTCATTTACCTGTGTGGATTTGATATTTACTGTCTGTTGTCATCCAGTTCGGAGACACAGACAGGAAGCGGCGCCCAGACGTTCGCAGAGCATTGATGACAGATATGGCTGTGTACACAACTGGACCAGACACCACCCGAAACACAAACTTTGGTGGGGGGTCCACAACCTCCACAGACAAAGCAGGAATATATGACATAGATAAATCACTCATTAGAGTAATTAATTCACAGTTAAGTGGCTTGTGTAAAATAAGCAGCTGAAATTTTTGAGAGGTCAGCAAGGCCTTGTGGATCTTGATGTGACTAGTCCTATGGTTTGTTTATCACAGAACCACTGATAAAAAACTAGGGAAGTGGTCTGGCCTTCATGGTTTATCTGCACCACTGTACACACACACACACACACACACACAGACACACACACACAGTACCGACATATTGTATGTGATGTTACACAGCAGCCCATCCACTCCAGAATCACTTAATATTCTAATAGGATCTCTTTTACATCATCATGTGCCTATGTTGCCATTGTATGTCCTTTTTAATTGCCAAAAGAAGGCTAAAACCGTGCACAGTATTACCTTGAAATTAATTAAATATCTAAACCCCTGTTGAGATAAATTTACCTGCAGCTCCACTGACTTGTTGAATTCCCCTTTCAGTATATCTCTTACTTGAGATTTGGCATATCCAACAGTGGCCCCGGAGGGAAAGCCTTCAGAAGAAAGCATAAGCATGGTTATAGTCTTATTCCATAATGAGAAAGTTCTCATATATGCATATTTCAAATTAAAATTACAGTTTTAAGTCACAATTTGCAAAAGGGGTGTACTATTTTAATTTGCTTATAATTTGCTGTAATATATAACACAAAGCACAATTCCATGTCAAACTTACCAATTTTTACTAAATAGGCAGGCCTGTCAAGGTCGCAGAGGTACTGTCTTGATGTTGGTGCTGTAGTTGTGGTCTTTCCAATGGTGGTAGAGATAATGTTGACACTAGTTGAGGCTTCAGTGGTAGCAGTAGTTCTAGTTGTGGCTTGATGAGAAGTAGTGGTGGCAGTTGTAGTTGTGGGTACAGCAGAGACTGTATTAGCTTCACTGCTAGTTGGGATCAAGGTCATTGTGGCTTGGATGTCAACTCCATCTTCAGTCACCCCCTGATCACCCAACACGAATGGGGGGACCAAAGTGACATTAGATGTGGGTTCAGTTGAAACTAAAGTGACATCAGTTTGTTCAGTTGTAAAAGTAGAGTCTTGGGAAGTTAGTTCTGTTGTACCAGCAGTGGTGTTGGTACCAGGTTCAGTGGGAACAGGGGAGAAGGCTATGGTTGCAGCTAATATGGGAGTGGTGTATATGGTACTTTGTGGGAATGACTCTGTATCAAACCAATGGACATCTGTCAGAGAGGAAGAAGACATTACATCATCTGGCAGCAGTGGTGTGGCACTGGGTAGCATAGTTTCTATTAATACAGTGCTGTCCAGGCCAACAGTTAGTGTAGGTACAGACCAATTTGTGGTGGACACCTGACCACCCCAGGTGGAAGAGGAGGGATCAAAGAAATGGCTGGGGGCTATGGAAGGATCCAGAAAGGGCTCAGAGGCATTGACCAGCTGGGGACTCTCCTCTGTGGTTACTACTGTGGTTGGTTCGTCATGAGGCTCAAACCCCGACAGATCACTGGAGGACTCGTCCTCAGTCAATTTGGTATCATTGGTGAAGCTGCTGGTGGGTGTAATCTCTGTAGCACTGATGGACACCACGGTAGCGTTCCCTCTATGTTCAGCTCCAGTTTCTGAACTGTTGCTCTCTTTGGTCAACTGAGTGGTATAATACTCCAAACTGTTCATGTCAGGTAAGAGGACATCTGTCGGTTGAATTGTGAAAGTATCGAGCCAATCTATGTCTGATGTGTCGGCCATATCACTGTTAGCTGTGGGAGTAGGTTCCAGTGTATAGTGAATTGTAGAGGAAAGTGAGGAAGGATAAATGGATTTTAGTGGAAGAATGGTGCTGTATGTTGTCATGAGGCTGGGAGAAGGTGAGATATAAAGGGGATTCAAGGACGAAGGGGATATGCCCACTCTGGAAGGGAAGGATGTGTCATAGCTTTCTGTATAGTCCTCCAGATCATACGAGTCAGAGGGCACCTTGGTGACCAGAGAGTAGTCCTCTCCATCTGAATTTAAGAATGACATTGTCTCCAAGTAGTCCCCAGATCCCCAGTCCAGTTCCATGGTGTTGGTGGGGTAGAAGTCCTCTGGAGAGACCTCAGTTGGTTCAGATGAAGGTGATGAAGGGTGGGGGGTGATGAAAGGCACATTGTAGCCAGGGGCCAGAATCTGATCTGGGTTGGGTAGAATGTTTATGTCACGTGCTGTTTTTTTCTCCTCTATGGGGGCACTATTGGGGCTCAGCTGGTTCACATCCAGGATTTTAGATTCATCTGCCAGAGAGTCAGTAAAAGCTAGTTTAGGAAGTGAGGTCATGATTGCCAGTGTTTGCTCTGATGCACCATCATGCTGCTTGCTGAAAATTTCTTTCTGCTCAGAATTAAGACCTAGCTGAGGTGTTATGGACCTTTTAAAAGCAGAGGTGCTTAATAATGTTATGGATATATTTGACTGAGGCTGCAGCTGGGATCTTGTAGGAGTTGGAGAGAAAGAGGAAGGTTGCTTGGCAGAATTTGTCCTGGCCTCAAATTGTGGACTAGACCCCAATACAGGTTCGGGAGGGCTTAATGATGGAGAGGAAAGAGGATGTGGTTCTTCTGCAAGGAGGTCACTTGCTGTGAAGGATTTTGAGTTTTCAGAAGAAACATGTCCCCACAGAAAATGTGTGGTGTCAGCAGTCCTAACTTCATGGTTTGGTTCAGAAATGGATGGCAGGGCACCAGGTGAGTCTGGGCTCTCAAAGGCAGTATAATGTGAGGCTGGTAAGGCTGATGGTGACGACCCTGTTGAGCTTGGAACATCTCCAAGAAATCCCATGGGGTGGTCAAACAGAGACTCATCTACAGTGGAACAAAGAGAATGCTTCAGTTTAGTACTGAATGAAAGAAAGATTCATGACTGACTTCAAAAAAGTAAATTACAGGGATTAAAATTAGGTTGCTTCTATTAACTGTTATTATTCACACACTCAATCTGATTTCTTTTATTCACCAATATAGGAACCATAACTTGATTATTACTTAAAGTGAGTTTAAATATATTTTTTCTCCACAACTTCTGGATGTAAATGATTTAGAAAAGTACTTGCTTTTGTACAGATGATAGCCTGTCAATCTGTTATCTGACATCAGCCCCAAGATTCAATCAATTGTAATTTCATCACTTTTAGCAAAAATAGTGTGGCCAAATTGTTCACCAGAGAGGCAGGATGAGACCAAACAGGCAGACAGGCATGCATCCTAGTGTACGTTATGTTGTATAGCTAACTGGACATGAACAACAATAGCATTAAATCAGAGGGATAGCTTTAGTTTGAAAAAACTGCATTAGGCTCTTTGGGCCCTAAATGACCAAAACAAACATTGATCTGCAAGGAAAAAATATTGGACCTGCTCACAAGGATGTTTCAAATTATTACCATTCATCATGAAATGAGTCATTCTAAGACTGGTCTTCTCTGGAGCAGAGGTCACAGAGTGATAAATAGACTACATAGTACAGTAAGACACTTCATTGAATCTGTAGGAGAAAGCTGTGGTGGGTATAGGGTGTTATTTGAAACCTTGGCCTATATTATATCAAATCAATACTATATTGACAGGTGATTTATAAACTGCAAGTATTGATACAAACTGGAATTTGAGATCTATGAAATAGTGAGGTTGGTTTACCAGAAAACACTAGTTATTCATCCAGCTCATTCTAACTATCTATATTACAGGTATCTGCAATCTGTAAAAAGTAGACAACTGACATTTACCATTTCACTTTGTGCTTGTTGACTCCTGAGAAAAATCACTGGACCTGATCACTAGTCTAACTAATGTGCCATTTGCTAAAGTGCCTACAAAATGGAACCATTAACCCTGATACCATGCTAGGCTACAGTGAGAAATCATAATAAAAGCTGACAATGACGGTTTTCCTCACTTCCAGTTTTGAACTACGAGAATATGCTGACATACATTACTGACCATATTTTCCAAAATGAATGAGTGGTCGTTCTGGCTCAGCACCTCTATGGCCTGGGCCTTTTACAGGTGTACTCTAGGGAGAACATCTCCTATCCTTTTTTATGGCACCTGACCTTGGAGTGATGGATGGTGCAATTTTCAGCTCATCAGGAAGCAACTCTACTCCTTACACACAACACTAAAATTCTTAAGGGTGTCATTAAACCAACCAAAATGTAGAAATGGCAAACTTATGAAATACATTTCTGACTTAAGTGCCTTAAGTCCTTTCTAAGGCCTTTCTCTCCATATTGCATAACATAGTGTATCATACATGATTTCATTTGGGAAATGCCTTGATTATACTACCTGGTCAGGGTCTACATGAGCTGAAAGGAAAGGAACAGAATAATTCTTAAATAATGGTAATGGTAATAGACCTTTTAACAGTTCCATGTAGCTTTATAAGTTTGCCTCTTTTATATGCTTAAATGTGTTTTATACACTTTCCATAATATTCAAAGCCCAAACTTCATGGTTCTGCTGGTTGCCGCCACAGTACTGTGACACAGGAGCTGTTGGCAGATAAACAGGACAGATAAAGGAAGATGAGTTAAGGTGCCTGCTTACATTAATGGAGATACTATCTTATGGTTCTTGGGGTTATAGATAATCAAAATGAACCATAATGTGTGCATAGAGAGTTTACAAGCATAAACAAACCACATCAAGGAGAAAATACACAATTTTGTTATAAGCTCAATGCAGACCGCATGTCTTGAATTTGTCCTTGAAAGTAGGTCTTGAACAAAGCAAGACTTTAAAGGCGCCATTATTGCCATTGCCAGAAGCAAGCCACCAACAGCCTCTCCATATTGACTCAGCAGCTGCTGGTAATGTTACTGCTCTTTGTAGTGTAGAGAGGCTGTGCAGAATCATACACACTTGAAAACAGCCGCAGAATCAGCTGAAGGAGAAGACTATTTTTAACACTGGGAGCACAAAACAGATAATTTATAAAAAGCATCAACAAAAAAGAACATACTTCTGGAGCGTCTTCTTCAATTTACTGCATCGCTTCATACAAGAAGTCGGCCTCTGGCTTGGCCCAGGAGAAAACTCCCAACTTAATTATAACCTATACTGGTACCTTTATTGAGTCAACATGCTATTATAACAGAGCCCATTGGAAAGGACTTGGAAAGGAAAAGCCAAGACTTTCTTCTCTGAAGGCTGGTCTGTGCTGCACATTCTCCAAACTGCCACACAACTCCTCGTCTGCTGTGCCAAATGTTTGAACCCCCATGGATGTATCATACAGCTGGGCAGATGTACACACTCTTGGCACACTCTAAGCAGACCAAATAATGTTCTTAAACGTTAATAGGACGATATAGTTGCCTGTTCTATACAGGCTGTTTATTGGTGGCCTGATTTCTCAGTTTTGTGAGGAAGTTATAAATAATCACAAGAACAGAGCATGGAAAGGAGAAGCCACAGCATTTGGTGTGCTGTGCTCTGTCTAGTCTTCTACAGCTAACTGTGAGAAAGCTACTGGAATCATAATCTCAGCTGTGTCAGTCCAAGCAAAGTATGGAACAAATAATGAGTCAATGAGAGTGTGTGTTCTCATACATATAATGTATGCTTTCAGTGATAAACTCAGCACCTGATTTTGCATTTGGCTGTAAACAAAAATACATTTTAAATGCTACAGATATATAAAAGAACAGACTATACAGACAAGCTCTGTAGGAGACCATGTTTGTCAGAAGAACATGCTGATGTTTGAGGTCATACAGTGGTACATGACCCCAAAATGTCACCTCAACTCAGCGCACCCCTACAGTGACAAACTAATTCATTTATAGTCACATTTAGGACAATTAAACATGCATGAATGGATGACAAAACATCCAGCTAATTAAAACAAAGACTATTATTGGCAGGTGATTGATTATAATACTAATAATTGTACTGATGATGACAACTGTGAGAATGATGATGAAGGACAAGGAACACAGAATACATAGCCAAACAAAAAAATCAATGCTCTCTTTCACAATGAACCGCAGTGTTCAGAATCCTTGCTGTAGTTTAATCTCAGCTTCATGAGGTTAAAAATATGGTTCTAATAATATATAATATAAAATAAAAACAAAAAAACCCCCTATAAAATAAAATCTGAAACTGGGCTAAGACAAAGCTGAATTATGATTGTAGATAGACCTGACTGCTTATTCTTAATAATTAAGCAGGCATGGACTTAATATGTGAAGCTAATGACAATCTGAGCTCAGTACGACAGACAGCAGCCAGGCACAGAGCAAGTGTGACCGGACTGAATTGGGGTTGACATTACAGTAAGCAAAAATTGACAAAGGCCTTCGAGACCAAGCAGCGCTGCCACCTGTCCCCCGAAACACGAGTGTGTCACACTCGGCTGGCCACTCATTGTTGGGCCTGTTCGTGAAACTAAGCAATGATACCCACGCAGAGGGACAACTTTAAATATCAGGACACGAGAGCATAAATGAAAAGTGTCAGCTAATGTAAATGAGAAGTACAGTTTTTCTTCTGTGTTCCTAATCTCACTCTCCCAGTCAGTCACCTTTTCTCTTTCTGGAGTAGGGGAATCATTTCCACAATAGATCCTCATTTCACTGCCAATAAAAACTCATTACAGAAACAGGGTCAGGCTGTTATTGCATCAGCAGTATTTAAAAGCTATAAATAAACTATATGTCTAGTTTATAAAGATAAAAGCAGCTTAAATAAAAAAAAAAACATTTTCCTGCTTCCTCACAAAGAATTTACAATACCCTGTGTCATCTCCTTGTATAAAAACACATGAATGAAAATGTATGGCACAGTCTCATTATATAACACTGAAGAATTAATGCAGTGAGATTTTCATTTATTCATCAAAATTCAAATCCTAGGCTAATGAGATTGCATTTCCATTCATCAGGCCTTGATGTGTCTTTTAGCCTAAGACTTGGTCTAATGAATAGCTGCCTTGTACATGAGCCGAACTATATTTGCATTTGATCAAATTGACAAGTTAATGAATCCTACAAGTCTTTAGTCATTTAATCTGGGCCTTCTACTATGTGTGGCTTTTAAACAGGTAGTTATTTTCTTGTGTTATTACCTCTATCAATTTTATCAGTCACATGATGTGCAGCAACGACTGGCAAGTAAGTGGAAGCATTAAGTGGGTGTAGTTTTAAAAAAAATACCTTTGCTGTTCCCTACAAGGTGGTGTGGAATATCTTTTTGCTGTAAACTTATTAATAAATTTCCATCTATAACAGCCGATTCAGTGAAAACCCATCTGTCCATATTTAAGCAGATGATGGCACAAAAATAATGCCCTTCTTGTGCCTTGGTTGGTTTGTTTTGCTTCCGTTTATACATCCAGCTGCAGGTTTGGATCACTGCCAGCAATCATGTAAAAAGGATTCTGACAACAGAGGGATTATTACTGCTGTTGGCTGATCTGATGTTCCTTTATAAAATCCCCACAATGGAATAAAAAAATATGGAACAGGGTAGCGAGATAGTGCTGAAGGCAGACACAACTTCAGGCATCTGATATAGCACTAACCCATTTACCCAGGATGGATATTGACAAAATCTTATGTGATCATGTATTGAATCCTCACAGCTCTCCACTAACCTATATATGTGTCTGACTGTAAGAATAGCCCCAGTGTGTCTGAATAGACTGGTTATTACATTATTTATTACACATTTATTACACATGCAAATTAAGACGGCAGAAGAAACATATTTTTTATATTTGACTCCGATGTTCTAACCAGTAGAAAATGCTTGTTTGCCCTGCTTAAATTTACTTTGTTTTTGTTTAACCTTTACAGAATGCTAACAGTTTGTTTCTTAAAGCTCAGTCACAGTGGGGGGAATTTATTGTATAGCCTCTTCCAACGGTCAAATGAGTAAGAATATGTTTCAAGATACATCTAGAAGTTTTGCTTTAACTATTGCATTTATTGCATTGCAGCTCTTTCTCGTTTATATCTTTATCATTAACTAAACCCTATTGCTTTGGGACTTGCATAAACATGGCAAGTATCAATGTACTCACATTTTATGCAAGACGTTAGAATTCCCAGGATTGACACATTTTTCATATATTTTTGAATATAGTTTTGAAAGTTGAAAAAATAATGATCTGTTTTGAATGTAAATCTATAAACTATAAAAATAGTGAAAACTGAAAATGGATAACAACGCACAAGAATTCTACTTAATGCATATAATTGCGCCTGCGAAAATGAACACAAACAGATGTAAATCCTCCAAGTAAGATAAAATGTGATTTTGGCTTTGCTGTTTTCTCATGACTACTGATCCCAAGACTGAATCAGAGTTAACCTGGTAATGCCTGTCTGCAGACAGCACTTTGCTGATGTCTAGAACTGAATCATTGAAAATACCTTCCCCTGGTCTCCTTTACTCATCTGGACCCTGCACTCACATATATAGAAAAGGGTACAATGCAATACTAAACAAATGTGTTTTTGTCTCCATCAACTTAATGCAAGTAGCTGGGTGAAGCCCAAATATGATTTGCCTCAGTACAAACACATTACACATGAACAGAGAAACACACATCACAAAGACATGAGGTCCAACTATCCAATACTAGTTTTTGGGGCAATTTATAAGAACCAACCTACCTTTTATTATCAGAGTGAGGTTTCTATAGCAGGCAGACAAGAGGTACTATTAGCCAGGTAGCTGTGAAACACACACAGACGTGTGCTTGTGTGGGCACATGCACACACCACACAGAATAATGCACACAAGCACACATACATTCCTATGTGTGTCAAGAAACCTGAGATACTAATTACAGAGCCCTCTAATGATATCATTTCCTATGCTTGCCAGACTCCTTGTTGCAAAAAAAAAGGAAGAAAGAAGCAATTTAATGGTTGTGTAATATGAAATAAGAAGAGAGAGAAGAAAGGGTCTTTTGGTATTAATGCTAGCTAACTACAACCCCACACATGGTTCTCTTTTCAGCTGAGCCCCTTGCGTGACTGGCTCTTTTCAGTTGGCAGGAGCTGCGTATGCTGAGTGCAGTTGAACAATCAAGATATGGCTGTGTTGACATTTGGTTTATCGGGGAAGCTTTTAAGATGGGAAAGACTCCATTGTTTTTATCAGTGGAGTTCAATTAGATCTAGCTCTCTGCCAAAGCTCAAGAAACCCCCCAACAGAAAAAAACTGTTTGATTTCATAAGAGGTGCATTTATTATAAACCTGCACCAGTTGCTTTCCGGTGCATGCACTTGTTGAATTTAGCCAACATGAAAAAAGTAAAAGAATAAAGAACAGATTTAAATCAATAAAGCGAAGGTTATAAATAGAATTTAAGTTTGAATGCTAATCCAATTCTTTCACATGATCTAATGGGACATCTACCGTAAATTAATTCAGTGGTCTGATTTGGCTAAAAATCAGCATGAGAATGGAGACCTGACTGAGGTCATGCATGCACTTCATCAAGTATTTATGTGACCCTTGTTTCGTTTTCCTGAAGGAGTACTTTTTAAGATAAGAGAAAGGGGAGCGCAAAAAGTGGGCGAGCAAGATAAGGGGGAGGTTGAGGGGAGTAGTACGAGAATCCAATTGAGAAAGAAGAAGAGAGGTAACACAGGGAAAATGACGGACTCTGAGTTAAAGGTACAGTTAGCTAGACTTTCCTAAACATTTTCAGTGAGTCTTCGGGGATTTGTAGCATGCCGGGCTACTGTATGACAGATTTAAGGAGATTTAAGTTAACAAAAACTCCACAACAGACACACAAACTTCTCCCCAGAATTAATGGCTATGATGGTATGACCAATTTCAAAGAGTGGCTTATGATGGTGCAATGCCAATGTGTCATTCTTTAAGATAAGCCCTGCACTACTATGCACACAGGGACAAGCATACACACATAAACTTTGGGCACACTCCTTCACTTTCTGCAGTAATGATTTTCTTTGAAAGACAGGAAGGCAAGGACTTGCAACCAGAGAGGCCCAGAGGACTGTGTCACTCAGCACCCTCCTCTACTTTGCCTCAGTTCTCCCAGCACAGGCCACTCTCAGGCTTTAGGTCCTGGGAGAACAAATGCTGTCTACTGGGTTAGGTTAAGCTCTCTTGAAAGGAAGCTGTTTCGTAATAGGCCTAAAAGTCAATATGTGAGCAGAATAGGGAAGTAGTATCTGTGCAGGGTTAGGCAAAATACTTATAGTTAGGTTTTTAAGTAGTTGTTGTGATGTTGAAAGGTCCAAACCAAAATGATTTAGCCTGGAGTAGCTCAAAAGAGGCCGGGCTGAACCACACCATCTGCTCTGATAAATATATAAATAATCAGCTGCAGTTCATCAGAGCACATAGTGATTTGGGCTCAGCACAATATGGCCTCAATGTTGCCTTCTGTCAAATCGTGAACTTTGCATTGCACATTTCAAGCTCCCAACACTGACAGGCTGTTAGAACAAGAAACTGTAAGCACAGTCAGGGCAATCTATTTGTAATAAATAAAGGTTTACTGCAGGCTTGTGTACCAACAGCTTTTGCTGTTTCTGGTCAGATCACACTCCGAGAAATATCAGAATTTTACAACTGTGATTATACAGACAGAATCATTTTAACAAGAATAGCTTGCAGTTGGTATTTCTTTAAAAACACCAATTCAGACTCTTTTTATGTGCCTAAATAGTGCTAAATGAGTTTGACATGGTTACAAGAGTAACTTTTCACTAAAACAAAAAAAAAGATATTTTATAAGCTTAAGATAATGAATATGGAACTAGAGAAAATGTAATGTTAGCTGTAATCATTGTATCCTTTAAATGCTATGCAATGGATCACATAATGTAAAGCAAATCAATATAAAACAATATATAATAAATAATAATATATACTAAGAAGCTTCCTAAAACACTGCCATTGTTCATTTCTACTTGTGTAATTATAATTGTGTGAAAATGTTAGTTTAAAAAAATACAAATTACAGTTAACAAATGATAACCAGGTAATATATTATTAACCAGTAATTATGTCTGGCAAAATACTAAAACAAACAAAACAAAAAAAACACACTGGTGAGTTGTTTCAGTCCTTGATTACGTAAGAATGAACGTAGAATGTTGTTCTACACAATATTCATGCTGTTTGGACACTTAGCACAGGATGCTGAAACTGCAGTGGAAAATTGCCTTGGTAAAACACAAAAAAAGGTTCCCCACAAAATCACTAACAGATGTACATTCACAGGCCCCCACTATGGTACCTTACATCACAATCTACCAGCATGATGCAGGTAATGGCGGACAACTGGAAAAAATTAGGTAAATGAGACTATGGCCATCCTCAGAATAGCTAACTACATAATAACTTTGACATGTGAATGTATCAGAAAAGATAATGATGGTCACTGATTATCTAGTGGAAGAATAACATTAAAAAGCTGTCTGTCTGCTATCACTGACCCACGCTTTTACTGCTCTCCAAATAATGCTGGGACAGGCCAGTCAGTAGACAGGCAGGGTCAGCCACCGGCTGCTTTCCAATAGATCTTTCTGGTCAAGCTGCAGGCCTGGTGAAAGCAAAAGTACCCACTGTTTGGCTTTTGATAGGTTCTACCCATTGATCTGCAACTGGCTCCCAGCTCTAATGAATAATGAATGGCCATACTGTCATCCCACACAGATCACATTTCACATGGCAACGGACAGCACTGGTAATTAGCCAGGACTTTGCTGGCCTGCAGCTTGCTGTGTTGAACTTGCCAGCCACTGCAGTGCAGAGAGAGAGAGGGAGAGACTGTTGAAGCAAAATTGTAAGGGCACTTTATGGTATCACATATAAGTTTATAATTAAATCCTATATATTTGTAAAGATCTTTCATTTTAGAGCTAGGGTATAGCTGTGGAATTAGTTCTTTCACAGAAATTGAGCAGATGACCAAAAAGACCAAGAAAGGCAGGAAAGCAAGAAAGTAAGAAAGAAGAAAATTACTGTATGATGTCGGGTCTGGAGGAACAATTATATGTAGGTCGCCATGCTCTATTTGACCTAGAAACTATAAAGTGTGCTTTTCTGAGTCTGTAAGAGGAAAGCTGTATGACTGGTGATTTCACTGTTGAAACAGACCATGGAAACACACATGTCATCCTGTGCATGATTTAAGTGAACTGTGTAGTGATGGGTAAAGATGAGCTCCTCCTGAGGGTTTTATAGGTAAATTTTGCCTCACCGACTAATCTTTAGTTATGACATGCAAGTAACAGTTTTTTAAAACTGCAGTCTTGTGCAACAGGCAGGGACAATCATGTCCAAGATGAAACTGTGTTTGTTCTTAGCTTAACTTAGCTCTGTTTATGTAATACTGATTCAACAGTCAAAGGAACATGTCCCAGTTTTTGCAGTACAGTATTCAACTTCACATTGTGAGATATTGAATAAATCTTTTATAGCCATATATAGCCATATTATAACTTGATTTCTTGACACAAAGTACCTAAAATAAAGTAAGTTTGTGTCTTAATATAAATAATTGGTGGCTGAAAGTAAAAGCCAGGATTCGTAAACATCAAAGGACTGCATTTTTAAAGATGCTCCAACAAGTGTAGGAGCATCTCTCACTCCTACACTTGTTCCTACACTTCTTAGACTAAGGAAGCACTCACCATAAAAAGGAACCAATGTATAAAACAATCTGCTGTCACAGAGCTGATGCTTTCATTTAGTGACATATGCTAACCCTGGGTGAACATTTTGTTTACATTTAAAGGATTTTTGTAAATAGCAACAGTGTGGTGTAGTAGTTAAGTGTAATCTCCAGTAATACCAAGTATATGGGACAACATACTGGCAGATAATTATGCTAACTTTATTCTGTAAAAGGCTTGTCACTTATGGTAGTGTAGCGAGAGTTTCTGTTTGTACTTTATTACACATCTAAATGTACTGTACAAATTTATACTGTTACATATAATTCATTAATCATATTGTTAAACACCTGAATTACAGTACAAATTTGCACAACTGTTACATGTAAGACTTTACAAACAACGGACTCTTATTGTACAGTGTTGTAATTTTTTTTTTTTTTTTTTTTTACAATCATTAATCTTAAATAAAAAAAATACTTTACCGTCATTTGATGATACCATTGTGCAGCAATAATGTTCGCCCAAATTTAGAGAGCTTGAAATGAAACAGGCTAATTCAGAACAGCATGCAGTTGTCTGAAATCTGTCCAAACCATGGCTGATAAATATATTCTCATGTGATGCAGTGGTCTGCAGTCTACCACAGGAGAACTGTCTACGAGATGCTCCTCAAAGTGTTGCATTTAGCTTAGTGTGATCATCAAAACCATGAGGAGATTTCAACCAAAACCAGCCTTTCTGCTTTGGCAGAAAATATCGTCCTGTAAGAAATTAAACCATGATAAAGCCCTTGTGCAAACAGAGTATTCCTATGAAATTACAGGATATAAAGGGAAGTAAAAAGCCACAGAAAATTGTGTGTGCTAACTTTAAATTTTTCCCCATTCTATTACACAGATTGAGCAACTTGCTAAGTGAAGACACCAACCAACTTCTTAGTCGCCAACCAAATGAGCAAGACATCAGGAAGAGAATGACAAAGGATATCAGTTATCCTGCATCTCGTGGAAATTTGGCATAAAAAAACAGGAAACTATCTTCTGTAAGCTTTTTGTTGTATAACTGTCACCGACACATTAAGAGGAAATGTGGGAGTCAAAATACTTATAAATATATACTAAATTAAATGTGAACTTGAAACCCTGAGCAAAAACAGCCATATAAACTTCTTTGTGGTTTCCAGGTATAGAGTTGTTAGGGTTGTTACAACATCTCTACAGGAGGACTAAATGCAAACCAGTTAGCAAACACGCAGCTGAATGCAGAAACAAGAAGAAATATAATATAATAATGGCAGAAACATAACGAAATATACTTATACAATCGTTTGAAATTGAAATTGTTTGTTTAAAATTGTACACATTGTGACTTAACTGTATTTTGTCTACACCTGGTCACCAGTCAGATAAAATCTGAAATATGACTTGGGTTCTCTTACGAGGGCCTCACAAATGCAGTTGGCAGGCCACATTATTGGTCATCAAATTAAAAAAACAGTGAATGGAGGTGTTATCATAGGAGTATGCGTTTAAGATTTACAAATTCCTGATTTTTATACTTTCACCCAGGCATTTACTACATAATTAATTTAATCATTTTAATAATACCTATTAAAATGTAATATCGTGAGTTTTTGGCTGCTCTTAAAACATGTTCTTTTCACTGGGCAATGTGGAGGGTGGGGGGTGTTGGTGGGATCATGTCACTATCTATAAAAGTAAGCCCGAGGAAAACACCCATCAAGTGGATGGATTTAGACCCTTTCTCTTTCTCTAATTACTAGAAATTGGTTTAACTCTACAGTCTGTGTACTGTAGGGATAGAGCCTCTTCTCCTCTTGTGAAAATCCAGAATCAAACATGTGAGTGTCTTCATTATGAATATTAAAAGTATCCAAGTTCACGCAGCAGCCTTGACTTTGTTCACATGAAAATCATGGTGAGGACAGTGGCACAGAGCTGCCCTGTGCCAGGGACAACTGGTGCTGCTGCTGCAGTAAATGTGCACCAATGGAAACTGAAGTGGAGTCGCTGTGCATTCCACCAAAGCTTTGGTCCACATATGGGCAGGGAAGTGGTTGAGAAATACTTCAGTATCCCAAGATGAAACTGGAAAAACGTCCAAAGCCAGCAGGGTGAAACGGACGTCTGAGCATAGAGTAAGTGCAATAACGACAGTGTTTTGTTACTAGCACAGCAACGTTACAGTGTGAAAACATACAATACACGTTTTATATGAGGCTTAGCACATACACTGCCCCAGTTTGTTACCCGGCGGTGCTATGAGAGTTTAACCTAATGTTAGTAGCTCTAACCAGCTGTTTGTAGGTGTTAGGGAAGTTTGGGAATGGGAGTGGCCGTGGAAGGAAACGAGCCCAGTGCATTCTGGTTGCTGTAGGTTTCTACCTTTTGAGCAAAAGGAAATACCACAGCCAGTTTTCTCTGCTCATGTAGCACCAATTTCAAAAATATTTGCATCTTTCTACTGCATAGACAGCCCAGTTTTATGAAAATACCATCTTTCCAACTGTGAAATATCCCTTTATGGGGATGACAAGCTTACGTAGAAGAGTTGGCAACATTGGCCTGAAGGTTAGGACAGCAAGCTCATGACTGGAAGGTTGCTGGTTAAGTTGGCCTTGAGCAAGGGACATAATAACCCCAACTGCTTCAGTGGAGCTGCCCAGTGGCCCACAAACAAGACTACGGTTGTACTATGCATCTCCTAGATGTGACTGTATCTAACCGTGTCATGTGTTTCTGTAAATGTGCATTTATGCTCCAAAAACCTACCCAAAGTCAATAAAGGTTACAGAAAAATAAAATAGGACGGTTAAAATATTCAGGTAATTTGCTGTGACACTGCACTGGACAATCGCTATAAAAAATGTATAGATGGCTGTAGGCTTCTCATTTCTCTCTAACCCAATCCCCAGGACAAGAGAAGGTAACCATTACCAGAAACTAATACATCAAGACAAAGATCTTGATTATGCCTAGGTTGAATCTTGGATGCCATTAACACATTCGATTGCGTACACAAACTCAAAAGGTTTACGTAGCATTCATGTTTACTTTCATTCTAGTGCAATTTATGTAGCTATTCAGTTCGATTAAGTGATACACACCATAAAAATGCTGGGTTGTGTTACAATATGTGGACCTTACTGTTCGACAAATACCATATTGACTATTTTTTCATGTGTTGATCTGTCACCTCTTATACTAAAATTAAAAAAACATTAATTGATATTTTTTTCTATAGATATTTTTCTTACGAGTGCAACTTGAGCTGAATTTGGTGTCTATTACTTGTCAATGTTCTTCTTCAAAGCTAACTGAACTTTATACAAGATACTGATCTGTGTCTGTTATGTAACACAAGGTAGAAATTAGTGGATCATGTTGTGTGAGTCAGTGAAAGGTGTTTTCTTACCTGCAACAGGTGAGTCAGCTGCGATCACTGTTACCAACACCGTCATCCCTAGAAACACGGCACGCTGGCAATGGGCATGCATAAGAGCCTTGAGCATCACCACCAAACCCACAGAGGAGACTAAACCTGCCATGGTACGGTGGCAATAAGGTCAAGGCATTTCATCCAGTTAAGAAGAGAAGATTCATTCTGTAGAGAGATCAATGTTTGGGTTATTTTTGGCTGCCTGGTTTGGTCTGCTTTAGTTTAAGGCTCCTCCTTCCATAACATGTGTTCGCAGTGAAAAATGGCTGTTGAAAACAAAAGAGCAACAGCGTGACATGCAAAACAAAGCAACCAGATTTACTGTTACTACTTGACCATCACTCCATTTAATTGGAAACAGCCACTGCTAAACTGAAGTAATTTACACAGAAGCACACACTCCTGTAATAACAGAGAGGCTCATTTGAGCAAGGGATAGATGGGTCAGTTGGAACAAGAAAATTCTTCTACACATTTTCAAAGGAAATTAGCCATTTCTATTTTTAATTTTATTGGCAGAACATTAAATACATTTTGCTTAATCCAAGCACTGGGCATTTTATAGACAATGATGCAGTTTCTGGTATTGAATTTGGATTTTAAAATTATATATTTGTTTAGGATTTGAAAAAATATATGTTGCGTTCACTTTCACCCTGTTTCGGGGGCATGGTTGACTTTATGACTTTATATTGTGAAAGAAACCTGACACATTTCATGCACATGGCCAACCAGGTCATTCATTTTAAGCTAACGTCAATAATATTAGTCAAATAAACACAAATGATGAATTATTATCCCATTAGATAAACTAAATAACCTAACTAACTCCACACAGGAGTATAAGACGTGAATAAGGTGAATAAGGCAAAAGAGGACCGCACATAGAACCAGCACAGACTTCATCCGCCGGCTGTATGGTTAGCTATCAGTCGCTCTCTCAAAGGGTCTCATGATAATACAGTGCAGTCTCTTGTCCTACATCCCGTCCCGTTACTTGCAAGTTTAACGGTCATGTGGCTCTATATAAGGCTAGACAAAGCAGGTTACATCCTTCATTTGAGTGTCACTGCAAAATGCTAAAAACGGGTTTAGCTAACATACTTAGGTAATATTTCCCAAAGCTAGCTTTGACTGCAGAGATAACACGATTTTTTCTCCTTATCCCCAGCCATTCCTGTCAGCCTGCTCATAGCTGCGCATTCAGACTTACCAAAAAAAGGGAGCTCCAACTTTATCAATTCCTTTGTCTGGGTTACGAGAAAATATCCTTGAACGAAATAAAATGTTGTCTGACGCTTCGTCATTAACCTTCATGTAACCACCTGCCTGCGTTTGAAGTTATTTCAGTGTAAACGTACTGTGCACGAACTGGGTTTCATCTGACACTCTTGGTAACATTTACCTTCTCTCGTCCTGAGGATTGGGTTAGTCCCTCCCCCTGTCTGATCTGATTAGTTTCTAATTTATCAAAACCCGCTCTCATTGGCTGCAGCTCTTTTCTGTCAAAGTGGGGTTTTAAATATTAGGTTGGTCCTCCTCGACTGGCGTCTGCGGCTTCCACGGCAACGTTTCCTCATGCGATGATGCACTTAACAAGGTATAGCCATGGATGGATGGATGTCGCTGTCAGCCTTTTTATTGGCTGAATAGAGTTTACCTTCTTATCATGCTGAAAGAAATCATACTTAGAGTTAGCAAACTGACACCGTCTATTTTTCTGGACGGATTCTTCTTTGGTAGGCTATAGTCTACTGTTTGTTGTACTCTGATGCCTTTTAACTTACAATTCCATCAACATTTATAAGCCTATTTCTGCGCAGTGTTACACTTAACACCTGACAAGACACAGCAAGGATGCACACTTCCTTTCTATTGTAATGCATGGTTTCTGTCAGGGAGTAAATGCTCCAAATTCCAAAGAGCTTGCACAGTCTGCGATATGGCTCACAGGTGCACGCTATAAACATCATGGTTAGCAAGGTTTTGTGTGGACGAAAAAATGGAGACGATCAGCATAACCTAATCACGTCACTGCCAGTCTATAATACATCAACACTTTGGTGCACAACGTCACCTGGTGGCAGAACAAAATCCTTATGTCTCTTTTCAAAATATGACTTGATCATTTTATATACAAAGATGCCAAGGATTCCTAACTACTGTATTTAGGTACACTTTTGAGGTACTTCTACTTCACTTGAGTATTATCAGTGTATGCTACTTTATTCCAACTCCACTGCATTCCAGAGGCAAATATTGTACTTTTTACTGCACTACATTTATTTGACAGCTATAGTTATAAATACAAGTTACTTTCCAGATTCAGATTTTTATATTGTGATAGATTGAACTACCCAACAGTATATAAAGTAGATAAAATTAGCTCTATCTCAACCAGCTAATACAATATAATGCTACTTACACATTAATGCATTAGTATTCCAATCATATAACATTGAGAATGACTTCCGGATGGGAGCCGAAACGTCTTGATTCTGAAAACAGTGTCCAGATGACTACGATTGAAACCCTTTCTACGATGGAACATTCCTGGACGAATGAGGGACTACACCGTCATATAACATAAGATATATAGGCTACAGTATATAACACACATATCACAGAGGCTATGTGTCTGTGTCATGAGTACTTTCACTTTTGATACTTTACAAACATTTTTGACTTTTTCTCATAATTTAGTATTTCTCCATAGTACTTTTTATATAGTGGGATTTCTATGTTTACTTAAGTAAGGGAGCACAATACATATTCCACTAGTGGATTCAGTATCTTGCTCAGGGCCACTCCAACAGGGTGTATGCTTGCCAACGTGAGAACTTACGGTGAGGGATGGTTCCTTTGACCCCGGATCCACAATACCTCTCACCAAGGAGAAAATCATGCTTCAAATAGCTAGATGAAATAAATCCAAGTACAGTAAGTTCCACACTGAAGCCTGTACACAACCACGGGCTACCAACACAGGTGTTTTCACTTAATGTACCTCATTAGACCTCTTTTTAGGACTGTGTGGTCATGTACAGACTGTGCTTGATTGACATCTCCCTGACTCTTCTGCTAGCTTTTTTGAAGGACAACCAACACCTTAATCATTCTAATAGTTACATGTAGTTTGGTGACCTCATGTAATTCCCGGGATAGCTCCGCCCAACATAAACCTAAGGTCTAATCAGACAGAGTAAGTGAAAACGTGTGTGTGGGTGTGCAAGGCCTTTAAATGTTTTTTCATGGGTGACAAACCGTTTGGACATTTTGGAGTAATAGTGTGTAGTATATTTGCTTATTATTGTATATTTAGTTTTTTATTTCCTTTTAGATGTATTAAAAGAGTTACTATGCTCAGGTACTCACAACGAATCTCAAGTGCGCGCACACACACACACACACACACACACACACACACACACGCACACACACCACAGTAGAAAACAGCAGACTGGTGCCGTGACTTAACAGTTTAATGTAAATCCAAGACAAAGTGTGATTACATTTCTACACATATACAATATGCATATGTGAGCATACAAATTCTCATTAATAACTCGATTCACCTCGGAGACCGAAAAAATGATCAAAAGTAACAGTGAATAACAAGCTATAACATAGTTCACCACAACGCGAGCCCCTTCTCACCCTACAGTTAGTAAAGAGGACAATTAAAATAACTATATTCTTCTATTTGACGAAGCAGTTTGTTTGTTAAAATCCTCCTGTAAAATTTACAATGCTATCATTAGTTTTTTCGAAGCCTAATATAAATTCACTCCATTTTTCTACAACGAAAATTATTAAGAGAAGCACACAACATCATAATGGTAACACAAGCGCTTAGTAGCAAGTACTCAACTTGTTAGGAGGTTTAATTAATCCTTCTTATTGTCATTATTATATTTATTTAAACATTCTATAAAGCCAGTAAAATATCCATTCTCATAACATACTTAATATTAAGCTAAGGAACAGGGTATACATAGAACGCTACATCAACAGATTGAAATAATGAGACATCACACCCCAATAAACAAAAGTAAATAAGAAAAGACGATTAACAGAGAAGTATACTAGGAAATACTGCAGCACACATTAGCTTTATCGACAAAGAATGAGATTTTACATCATTGAGAAACCATACAGCAATGGACACAAAAGGGGGTCAGGGTTTGATGCACTCTTAGGTCTTTAGAAAATATAAATAAACTGATATATCACTTGCATGAATGTTGTTGTGCATGTAGCTGTTTAAGAAAATTGAGCTACACTAATTTACTGTTAGAATTTTGAGAATGTACCAAAAGGGATTGTGGCTTTGACTTGACCTCTAGTTTAAGATTAATATTTTTGTAGTGTAAACAGGCAAATCTGGCTTTGAATGTAGCTTTGGTCTACCACTTCTAGATTCAATTTATTAACACCACAAAAATAACTGTATTTGGCTCGAAATCTCTCTGAAAGTAAGATGGGAAAAGCTACATTTTTCAGTTATGTAAAGTAGGGCCAAAGATCTTACAACACAGCAAATTGGGGGATTTAAGGTGGTATAAATTAATCCATATCCTTGCTTGATTTTACGCAAATTAGAATAAATAAAGATAGTAGGAAAACAATCGTATTTGAATCAGTTTTGGTTCTTAAATTCATACATTGTAATCACCTGACATCCCTCTATCAGTGATGGCATCAAACCTTGACCACCTCACCCTGAATTCCCCCAAGGAACAGCCAGCAAAAGGAGCAGATCTCCTCAACAAAGGTTAAAAAACAAAAACATACACTCTCATCCAAAAGGGCTTTAAAAATGCTTGTGTAGCTAGATTATGAATTTCCTGGTGACAGAGAGTACATCAGCTCATGATTAATCCACCTAACACCTGTTCATAACCCCTTTGTGCTTTGGGAAGCAGCTGCGACGTTGCCAAACGGTTTACACTGTACCAGTGTTGGGGTTGACGTTGCGGGTTGTCGATTTACTTCTTGCTGAGCTTCACCTTGACAGATTTTGCCTGAAGAAGACTAATGTAGCACTACACGTCATCATGCTCTCAGGAATGTTTCTCAGTGTTTCCAAAGCTCCAGGAGGAGGAGTATTCATGAGCAAAGTTGGAAGTTTGAGTGGATTTTATAGGAGAATGCCAGGTTTCACAGAGAGCGAGATACTGCCTTATTTAGTTTTCCCTAATTTAAATGTCACCTTAAACCTTTGGCGGTATTGTTAGTTATTTGGAAGGCAGTAGTCTAACTACAAAGTCGCTAGCTGGGAAGGCTATGCTAACCTCAACAACACAAAAAGGTTTTACACTCTACTTAAGCACATTTTGGTAATTTGTAAGGTCACTCGATCTACGTTAATGCTCACATTTGATTCATCTTTCTTATAAAACACAAAACATTGGTTATGTGAAACAGAGTAATAGACAAAGGTATCATACACATCAAGTCATTTTCCACAATGTTGCGCATACAGGGTTTCTCTTTGTTGGATTTTTCATTTGAGAAAATAGTGATTATTTGATATCCCCTAATTATGAGGATAGTGGTAATTTTACATTATTTCTCTCATATGGGATTTTGCTGGAGATCAAATGTATAATTATTGCATCATGCATGGCCACAAACGGTGTAGAAATTAAATGAATGGTCACCCACTGAGAAAGATCTAAAGCCATTTCAGATGTTGCAGGTCACATATTACATTCATTTTGTGCAGGTGACCATGGTTTTAAAGGTATAGTTGGTACATTTTTGATTAATTCATTTTTACAGGTCATTCTATTCCATGGCACGCTAATGTAAAACAAATTTTTTTGTTTTTACAAATTCATTTTCACACAACACCAGTAAAGCTACAACATCAACAACGTAAAAAAATAACTGGCTTATAAAACAATTTGGAGAGTTGGAAAGTTAGATAATTATTGATCATTCAATCTAGACAGGGGCCAAGTGTGAGGAGTAGTGAAAGTAAAACCTACTGCAGCTCTTCTCATAGTTGAATGTCCAGATTCTAAACAAATTAATGACTATGCTGTATGCATTATGTTAAATCCTCCCGGTGTATTTGTACATCATATGCACACATGCATTTGCTTGGGTGTAAAACAACATGTCCTCAAAAGCACTTATAAAATGTTTAAAGATGAGACCAAAAGTTATTGCCTGTTTGCTTTAGCAATGCTGTGGTGGATTGCTTGTACTTTACTGTACTGTGCTGTACATGATCCATCTGTTGAATTCTTTGGTGGGAGGAGCGAAAAAGTCCTAGTGTGACAATGCTATCCCCATGCTGACAGGAAAGGGGGACAGGACAGCAGTGTAGCATGGGTAACGCCAAATTCCCTGCGCCAAACAGTGGAATGTTTCAGTAGTCTGTCTCATAACAGAGGAGCCAAAAGATTTCAATGGAAAATCATCTCCCTTATGCATGTGTGCTTAGGCCGCAATGACCTAGAGGAAATTAAGTAGATACTGTACAATAAAATAAAAAGACAACAACATAACATGGAAGAATGATGTAACCAGCAATGTACTATGTAATCACATCTTTAACTGCCCGCACCCTAGGTTTGCATGCTGGAGCTGACGGAGAGTGGAGAGTTTTGGGGAAACAAGTACCAGGATGACAAACCACTCTGGGGCCTGCCAAGGGATTTTTTAAGAGATTGTTGTATTTCAATCCTGGGTGTTGCACCCTCAAGCCTAAGCATCTATCTATAAGGGCCCCATTGGATTATCATCAACTCAACACTTACTATCATCAGCAGTGTTGCAACACTTTACACAGGTGCACCCACCTCCACGGAATACTAAATATTACTGTACATCAACCCCCAGGTTACAAAATAGAAATGAGCCTGACATATAATAAAAACACACACACTCTGATAAAACATCCACAAGAATTATTGCAACAATCTCTAAAAATAAACACAACATGTACTACAGCCATGTCCAAAAGTTCAAGATAATGTTAAGTAAAAAAAAAAAAAAATCACTTCAAATGCAAGTACTATGGTATACCATGAAGGAGAGGGGAAGGGGCTTTCACTAAACCATTAGTGGTCCTGATGTGCCCACCTTCGAGAGGACAAATGAACAGAGGAGATTATTTGTATCATTGGCTACAAGAAAAAAACAATGTCAGTTAAATCAAGCAGCAAACACACTAAGCGACAGCCCTATTGGTTCTCTAAGTGTTCAGGTATCCCGTTCGGCTGGCGTGGCGATGTCTGTGGTGTGCCTGGTTCGAAGACAAATGGACAGTGGCGACAAGTCGTCCACAAAGTGCCCTTCCAGGTGTATGCTGTGGCATTTCCCTTCTGTTCTGTTGTTGCAGCTCTGAGATGCTATCCAAACCTCAAGCACAACAAATAACTTCCAATTATCTTTGCTAGAGAAACAAACAATGACAGCAACAAATGACAACACGTCAGAATTCTAGGTGTGCATTCAGGTAAGGTAGTGCCCCTGCGGCTCCTACCGACCACCCGGGCTCAGTGTTACTATCAACCTGCTCAGTGCCAACTTGCTACCATTTTAGTCCCATTTAAGATAGAGAGTTTCACCCTGCCCTCCACAGTCCCTACCTAAACTGACCCTGTGCTTTCAACCAGCCCCCTCACTCGTGCCTACACAGTATCTCTCTCAAACAACCCTCGATACTCCGTCTCTTCGCTGCAGCCGGCTACCTCAAGCCTCACAGCATCACCCTCACGGCAACAATCACTTTCTGTCAGGCCCTTCTCTCGGACTAGCTTTTAACCTTAAAAAACGACCTCTACTGTGTCTCAAACATTGTACTGTAACTCATTCCCTGTACATGAAAACTGAGCTAATATCTCTGCTGTGTAATCACGATGCATGAATTAACTTGTGTGATTAAAAAAACAAACAAATGTATTCCAAACTAAAGCCACATTTTGGGTGTCACTGTGATAGAGGTTTACAGCTACAGTTATTCTGTACATTTTCATATTTACATTAATATCCAGAGCAAATGTAACAAGAATTTTTCTATGACTTTGGTAAGTACCCCAGGCAAGTTATCTCATGCACACATAATAAAATAGCTCAGCATGATATCAACTCTGACATTAATCTTCATCATCTATAGTATGCTGTCATTAAGACAAGAAACAGCAAGGGCTGAGCCTACACCTGGAAGAGAGCTACAACTGCCTCGACTAGGATGTCAAACCAGGGAAACATGTCTCTCTAAGTATAGCTATAGTCTCTTGTGGCTTTCAGGATCCAAGCCAAGTAAACTGTGTCGTTATATCTGTAAGGCACTACGAGGGAACAATGGTCAAAACCTAAAGACTGAAGAGAATTTTGAGGAGGTGGACTACACACGCATGGCTGACAGTAGCACACACAGACAATCACGTTGTACATGCCTATGTTATTATAACCACTTGTGCAATCACATTGAAAAAAGAGAAACAAATAAATCTATTGGTATCAGGAAAAAAAAAAGTTTTCTTCTCAAAACAAACAGGTGCGACTGCTACATTCTAAGAACGGGGCCCAGCTAAGACACCTAGCTAAAACTGAAGTATCGTCATAAAGGTGAAACATAAAGGAAAAATACCTATAAATACACTAAAAAGTTTGTTGTCTTCTGTTGGTTATATTTCCAGAAGCCTCCTCGGCTGGAGAAGGTGGAGTGGGTGGGAGTTGCCTCTCTTTTCTCCCCACACCATGAATGATTTGGAAATATTAAGACAGTTCAAGGCCATCAATATTTTTTTCTTTGAAGAGCAGCAGGTTTCCGTATTTCACCTTCTCCCAAATCTCTTGGGATTACGAACTTCCAGTCAGTAACCCCTGTTCAACAGTCACTTCCCCAATTTAAGAAGAGAAAATAAAAGAAAACAAACCAGAAAACCTCCACTGTCCCAAAGGGCCTGTTTCAAACTTCCCTGTAAAACTAATGAGACATTACTTTCCTCATAAAGTAAAGCGAAGAGCAGACAAATTAAAGACAAATAAAAGCAAAAACTGGCCCTTTCAGAAAAAAATTTGAAAGAAATTGAATTGTACCCCTCTGAAATTTAACACCATCTTTCCCTTCTAGAGAGGCTGTGAATCTTTTTTTCTTTTTCTCTCTGTCATCTTCAAGTTATATGTGACAGTTTCATGAGGATTGCATGTTCCTCTGTCTCTGTTTATGTCTGAGGTCGAGGAGAGGATGTTTAGGATGTCGACGGGGCTCAGGGCGGGTGGGTTCGGGGGAAGCAGCAGCGCTGGGTCAGGCTCTCCAGTGTCAGTCAGTGTCTTCTCTAGAGGTAAGGGTACTGGTTGACCTTGGTGGGGCTCAGCGGGTATCCAGTGTAGACAGTGGAGGCAGGTGAGGCGCTGATGTAGGCCTGGTGGGCAAACTGGGCCTGGTACTGGCTGTGGTGCAAGGTGGGCGAGGGCAGCACGCGGTGGCCCATGCTGACTGGGACCTGGTGGACAATGCTTGGTGGGTAGCTTCCGTGCTGGACTGCATGGCGCGCCGAGCCCTGTGACGCCACCAGGTGGGCCACGGTGCCAGTGGAGCCCAGAGCAGCAGGGGCTGTGTAGGTGTAGAGGTGGGGCTGGCTGGGCAGGTGTGTGGCAGTCAGGTGTGGGTGGACACTGCCCGTGTGAGAGGGGCTATTGTGATGGAAAGAGTACGGGGCCTGAGTGGAGATGGTGGGGGTGATGTAGGCCTGCTGGCGCCGATGACCTCCATTTCGATCGGCTACCATGTGCTGCTGGGCCTGGAAGAGGAGATGATAGAAAGGCAGTTGTCATTATGCATTGGATACACAATGCATTATCAACCTTAAAGGAATAGTTTGACATTTTGGGAAATGCACTTATTTGCTTTCTAGCAGAGTTAGATGAGAAGATCGATACCGCTCTCATGTCTTGAAAGTAAATATGAAGCTACTGCCTGCAGCTGGTTGGCTTAGTTTTGTACAAAGACTGTAAACATGGGAAACAGCTAGGCTGGCTCTGTCCAAGGGTAACATCTAACAGCACCTTTGAAGCTCAATTACTTCAATGTGAGGTTGCCAGGCAACCAGCGAAGACCCCAGGAAGTGACTGCGCCTGGCCAAGAAATAACCCATAACTGTACATCCAAACTGTCTTTTTACACTTTGTTTTTTGTACGGATTAAAAAAACGGGATATAATGTGTTAATTACTGAGATTTAATGGTGCTGGTAGGCTGACTTTGTTACCTTTGGACAGAACCAGGCTAGCTGTTTTTCCCAGTTTCCAGTCTTTGTGCTAAGCTGGGCTAACTGGCTGCTAGCCTTAACTTCATATTTACCATACAGACATGAGTGTGGTATCAAACTTCTTATCTAACTCTTGGCAAGAATGCGAAAAAGAGTATTTCCCAAAATGTCAAACTATTTCTCCACAACATGATCCTAAAATGTTGAGATCTGAGGTTTCATACACACATATTCACACGCTGATAGTGATAACACATGTGTCACCATACCTGGCTGAGATTGAGAGGCTGCTGCTGGAGGGGGTGTGGCCCTGAGCGCTGCTGTCGGTAGGACCCCCCTCCAGCCATGCCTCCTGGTACGTGATTATTGCCAGACACCACTCCATTGGAGGATTTGAACTTGTAAGCTGAATTCTGATGATTCATTGCATCTGCACAGGGGAGGGATACAAGTTTGGTTAATTGGGAAGCAACTAAGAACATAACAGTTACCAGCTAATGCATGAGGGTGTGTTTTAGGTTAGGAAAGAATCTGTCACAGTCCTTTACCTGACATCAGGCGCTCACACTCATTTGGGACCTCACTGTTCTGGGTTTTGAGAGGGGGAATGATGATGGTGCGGGGGTTCCCATTGTTGTAGTTGTCCAGGATGGTAGTCTTTGTGTCATAGCTGTTGTTGTTGGGGGGTCTGGACTCCACAGTGTAGGGGCTGTTGTGGCTGGAACAGTCAGAGTCGGGTGAATCATGGACTGTCACGCAACTGATGACATTCTTCCGCTGCTTTGAAGATAAACTGGAGGAAACAGAAAGGGGACCAGCGGGGAAAGTTACTTAGAAATCAACTCCAGTGATTAGGTCAACTCAAGGCCATCAATATTATAATATTATAAGTGCTGGCTTATTGGTAAATATTTTCACTGTATTTATCATTATCAGATTCTACATCCTCTCTTTAATTGTATACTGTATGGTGCAGCAGTATAGACCCCCGAATCTAACTCCATTACTCCATTTCATTTTTGTTTTTCTGTTGTCAGATGACTGCATGGTTATAAAATTGATTTGATCAATGGTTGTAAAATATCACTGCCACCACTGGCCTTAGGTGGCATGGTTAGCATTTTATGACTTCAGATCAAATTACTTTTAGGGTTAGGGTTATGGCACCACAAGGTTAGCACCGTCATCTGATATCACAAACAAAGACATGTAATTTAAAATGCCTTATAGCATATACAACTTTTAAAACCAAAATAAAATAGCAGGAAGTTGGCTTCTTAGTTTTGCTGGCAATGGTGAAAACATATCTGTATCCTGTCAAAGCAGATGCATGCCATGTTTCGAAACAGGTCTCGGTTTTCTCTGTCTTGGCCAATGTGTAACTGCAGCCCTTTGTGATGTGTTTGTTGTGAAAATTCATATTGCAACGACAAGCCTGCAAATCTTTTACCTTGGTAGCACAGTAACATAACAAGCACTGGTAACCCCAATAATAAACAAAGCCTGTATCAGTTAAATAGAACCACATTAATCCCTTAAAACCCAGAACTGACCTGTTGTTTTGTTTGTGGTCATCTTCCTCATCTGTGTCACTGCTGATGGTGATGATGCTGACTGCAGGGCTGGGAGTGTCGGGGATGATGATGGTCTGTCTGGGGACGTGGTGCTGGTGCTGATGGTCGCGGGTGGTGCTGGAAGCCTGCTCTGCTTCGCTAGCCCCCCACACGCCACCCCCACAGCCTTGCGGGGGCGGGCAGTTGGAGGCCAAGCCGTTCTGTAGCACAGCGCAACGTGGGGGTGTGTTCTCCTTCACCCGCTTGGAGCGTTGCGGGGACAGCACCGCCTGAGAGGACGACACCTCGTATGCTGACATGTTCCTTATAGAAAGGCAGAGAAGAGGGTAAGTGCCACACAGAGGGCAAAATACACAGATGCTGAAAATCAAAGATCAAAATCTAAAGCTATGAGATAATGATTTATCTGCCAGTATGATGATTTACAGTAAGTCTAAAGTCATCTGAGTGTTATAGTACCTGGCCGACATCTGGTGCTGTTTGTTCTTTTTGGAAGAGGAGTTGTTATTGGTTGAGGGCTGCCTCATAACGTGTGCCACACCGACGTTGAGCGTCTGATTGGATGGGAGAGTGACGTGGCCAGCCAACAAGGCTGGCTGCTGCATGATGGGATTATAATGGCTGCCATGAGGATGGGAATTCCTGTAATATAACAGTTTTATGTTACCACAACAATAAGAAACCTGCAAGTGAAGTAGCAAAGCAGGAAATACTGACAGATACATTGATATGTCAGGATGATAAAACCCAACACTGGTGAGGGTAAAGTATTTCCCACAGAAGCCAGAAGGTGGCAGCAGCTAACTTTTCTAAAGAGGACGAAAGGAGGTAAGGGAACAAGTGAGGGAAAGCGCAAAGAGGGAGGGCAGAGGAGCTGACACCAGCAGCTGTGGAGCGATAGCTCTGCAGAGGAAGTGCGACACTTTCCCAATCATCTCTCTGAGGACAACAGAGCTGCCACTGGACAGGAAGGGAGGGAGAGACAAGGAGGGGGGTGTCTGGTCACAGATGGACAGCCGCGAATCAATCTGAGCATACATGGCCCCAGCAGCCCTCCACTTACACATTATATACCTACATCCTCCTTATCTCCCTGCAGATTGCATTCTCCCATCTATCCATCCATTTATTGCGTCATCGCAGTGACAGGCTATACTTGACATGATGTCTCTACATGTACATATATCCATCTCCCTGAGGTAAATCTGCTCTTATAAAAGCACCAATGTTCACGTGGGGCCTGTGATTCATTTAAGATAAAGGACAAGCTGTCAGGGAGGTTTAGGCTCCTCGGTCAATCAGTCTTATGCCATACCATCTTCTTATAGCACATTTTGACCTATAAAAGCCATTAAACCACAGCTGGCCTTTGAAATCAACTTATCTGACCTCAACTACAGACTTGCCCCTGATGTTAAGTGTATAAACTTGATTTGACAAAGTGCATTACAATGACCTATGTCAGCCCATTAGATTTATTTATCCAGCTAAATCCTTGTGTGAAGAAAGGTGGATTCGAAAAGTGTAGGCCACAATATTCAGACATCAATTAATGTTCTCCAAAATCAGTGAAGGTTAAGACTAGCTGGGAGCAGTTAAAAGTAAGAAAGCAGTGTTGTTCACCTCCAGTTGGCGAGAGGCTGTGTACTGCTCATGGAGTCAGGGATGACAGTGGCATGCTGGACTGAGGTGTGGGTGAGCTGCTGCCAAGCTGGAGGCAGCAGGATCTGCTGGGTGCCGCTGGGCCAGGCCTGCTGAGGTAGGAGAATACAGAGTGGGGGATAAACAAAGAAGGGGAGAAGTGGAGATTGAAAGGACAGAAAGAGGAGATACCGAAAAATAGTCAGATGTCATGTAACAAAACATCCAAACTATTTTATTAATGTTGTTTTATGAAGGCTGTCATGGGACTGCAAAGTTACCTTTTTTTTGGCGTCTTTTAATTTTAAACATTATAAATGAACAAAGGGAATTCATTGAAATTCACTGATAATTTTGAGGGTGTTGTAATAAATTACAGTGTGTTTTCAAAAATGCATAACAGCTGATTTAAACTAGCTACTGGCTTTGCCAAATGATCTCCGCCAGCTTCAAGTAGACATCCATCGGCAAAAGAGATAAGACTAGGACTTACTAAAGATGTACAGCAGCTCCTTTCTTTGTCTGCATGTGTATGAGTGAGTGCATGTGTGTGTTTGTCTGTGTGTTAGTGTGATTATGTGTTTAACTTGAGTCAAATCAACCTATGTTGGAATTAAAGGCCTATTCAAGCTGCTGTGAAAGAGGCTACTTTATATTTCCGATGCAGAACAGGAGGAGTATCAGGCATAATATGCCCCAAGATCTGCCAAGATGAGTGTGCTTGCGTGCATGCCCGAGCATGTTTGTGTGTTACTGTGTGTGTAACTCTAATAGTTTAATGCAGCTCTATTGATTAGCACTTTAATGTCAGGGCTAATGAATTGTTCCTTTAATACCATTTGCACATCTATTTACAATGGCATCAGTATGTGCAGCAGCACACACGTTTAAACAGAGGAAGAAAAGACAGACAGAGAGATGAGAGAGAGAGAGAGAGACACCATACAAAATGCAAAGCAGATAATCTGTGCATACGGTATGGTAACTTTATTTTTTATGTCTTTTAACTTCATCTTTGTCTTAACCTTTATCTTGGTACTCACATCTTTGCTTTGCTTTGTCTGTTTTCATTATATTCTGACACAAAGTAGTTGTTCTGTTCTGTAGTCTGGCTGCAGGCTTGTGGAAGTTGAATTGTTTTTGTCTGAGGCAGGTTGCAAAGTCCCAACCAACCAGCCTGTGGTTGAAGTGCTGCAGGGGGGCATCTGCAGGCCAGCAGAGCTGCCTTGTCTGTGCACTGATGACTGACATCTCTAATGGAACATTCTGGAGCTGGTCTTTACATCTAAGACCACATCCAAGGTCTTTTATCAACATGCCATTAAGGGACTCTAATACATCCATCCTTCTCCTGCTCCTCTACCTCCTGCTCGTTCTATCTTCATTCCTGGCACTCGACATGCCTCTCTCACTAGGCGTCTGCGTTGTGTAACCGGCCTGTCTGCCCTGAAATGGTAACCCAGTTAAGAGGCCATTTTCTTTCTTTTCAGAGCCTACCATCACTATCAGCGGCCCACCGCCTCCCACCTCGACCTATACTCCCCTGATGAAAACCTTTTGTCACCTCAGGGCTTTGAAAGCCCCAGCTCTCACTCCCCAATTGTTTCCACATTTTCTGCATTCCTGCTCCAGATAAAGGTCCTGCTGGTTTCCCTGCCTCCCTGCTTGGAGCCTCCTTCATTCTGCCCCCTCTCTGCAAACCCAGGGAGCTCAGGGCTAAACTCACATGGGTCCAAAGTGGGCAAAGGGTGCATGGGCAACAGTGAGCAGTGGGTGGGTGAAGGCACAGGTGGGGAGAATGCATCCAAGAGGCAAACAACGAATCAGCCAAGCCTGTGAGACCTCCCACAGTAAAGGAATAAAAACACATACACACCACACACCCAGTTATTAGGTGTGCTGCTCGCTGGCCTATATAAACCATCTGCTTGCATTAACTATTGCCTGTCTTTGTTTAACATGTGTGCAGACAGAGGTGAATACCTACAGAGCATGGCAGCAATGTGTGATCCACATTTTTTCCTTCATAAGACATGAACATTTTATTTTATTTTGCCTCTGATAGATCCATCATATCCATGGATCTGGCGATGTTATGAATTCTCTGGTCAGACAGAGCCTCATCCAAGCTTCCCCTGACCTCCCAGGATCCTCTGAGGCCTGTAATTTGGAGCGCCTGACTTGGAAGCAGCCCTGGAGCTAATCACCATTTGGTATCTGACAGATACCATAGAAACACAGACACACGCACACACAAACACACAGAGCTTTGCTGCCTGCCTACTGCATGATTAACTGGAGATAAGGGAGTGCTTCAAACTCCCTGGATTCTCAGGGATATTTAAAGCCATCATGGAAATTTCCATAGGGAAAGAGGTGGTGTGGTGATGGAAATGGTCTACAATGTGTGTGTGCAGAGAGAGTGATGCACAGTCACTCTCTGTTACTTCCAACAACTGTATACTAGCAGCTAAAGCTCCGGCTTCACTGTGCAGGCTCCAGTGAAGGCCTTCTCTGTGTAAAAGGCTCCTGCCTTTGTGTGCATCAGACCGTGGCAGCCTCAGCCTCCAGGAGAGCGGGGCAGCAGAGAGAGTGAGTGAGGGGGAGAGAGTAAGAGAGAGAGGGAGAGAAGCAGAGAGCAATGCACAGGAGAGCTTGGCCTGAATGCGCTCAGGAAAAAACAGCTTCCAGCATGGGCAGGGTCACGAACACTAAGTGATTTCCAGCTTCCATCAATAGATACTATTCTTAGTGAGGGCTTATGAAAAAAGGGGATGCAGAGAGTTTTGTTTGAATGTGGGCAGTTCCAAGACTGACCGGCACTGTTATTTGTTAAGACCCAAAAAACTATTAGTTCCTTCTCTGTGATACTCGAATCTCTTCTACCTGTGCGAGCAGGCCAGGTTGGATCTGAAGAGGCTGGGCACCAGGGGCCTGCGTCACTATGGGAACAGCATTCTCCATCCGCACAGAGTAACTGGTGTGCTTGGAAGGGGATGCCTGCAGCCCTGTGCACAAATAAAAGCACATGTACAGAGGATGTCGACAAATAAGTACAGCAATACCCTCCGTATGTGTCACTTTTGAACAACATCATGCCATCTGCAAAATTAAGAGTGAGGGATCAGATAATGTGTTATATATTCACATTGATTTATCTGCATTCAACAGATGTCAAAACCCTTCTGCTATGTTCAAATATAGCAACACTACTTAGAAAAACAAAAACAGTAGTCATGGTAATAGTATAAAAACAGTTTCTAACATAATTTTTTTTTTATGACCCATTCCACAAAAATAAACATTTTTGTTTATACATAAACAAATACAATGATGCCTTAGAGCTCTTCTACCCTCCCAGTGCTAACACAGAGGAGACAAAAGGGGGGTGAGTAAGCCTTACACAAAGATATTAAGTTTCCTCTCAAATGATTAATTGCCTCATCAATGGTACGATTGACACTGAGTGTGGGGTGCAAGGCTAACGCTGTAAAACAAAACAAAAAAAAGCTAGCTGTGTCTGTGCACACAGATAGAACTGAAACCGACTACAGAGCTGTATGTGTGGTACCAGATAAATGCTTTTCAATTGTGTTTTATCCTCATCAAATGAGGATAAGGACAAGCCTGTTCTAATGCAGGTGCTCACAGCTGAGATCTTATGTTTTGCACAGATGACCACAAATCCCACTCTATCCGTTCACTCTAATGCATACTGACTGGTCAGACCTCCTTACCTTGGAAGCCAGGTGGGCAGACAATGAGCGCCTGCTGGAAGGGGTCAGGCCGGGCAGCGCAGAGCTGAGGAGCCCCCGGCTGCAGGGGCATGCTCCTCTGGGCCACGGCTGCCATGGAGGCAGCGGAGGGCTGGTAGAGTGCAGATTGGTAGTTTAGTATGGAGACATCAGGACTTGCAAAGGAAAGGGTGGCATTGTTGGTTGAGGAGGGAGCCAGGTTGGTGGCCTAAAGGAATGATGGGACCAAAATAAAAATCATGAGGGTGGAGGAACTGATGGGAATGATAGGGAAGTGGAAGGAGGGAAGGCTGAACAGCAGGCATGGTAAAAACAGAAAGATAATAATATACTGACAAAATAATGCACACATAGAGATGCAAAACAACCACCAGATCAAGAGAAGATGGATGGCGGGGTATCCATCACTGATGAGAGCCAATGGAAGAATAAGGAAATTGGACGACTGATTTGAACTTGTCTTAAAATATGCGGATCGTTGATTTGATTAATTATGTTAATGTGAAGAGAGATGCAATCAATGCTACAATTCTTAGAATAATCAACCATCAATGCCACCAGTGCACATTTGACTGAGATTTTGGTAATTTTGTAACATTTACAGCGTTTACTGGCAAACAAACCATACTTCTTTAGACTAGAATAATGCACTACTGGACAGGAATTGTATTCTGTCTATAGTGACAATATACTGAACATGAATTTATTGATGCTATATATGTCTCAGTACACAATTTTGCAATAATAAACCACACAGCAACATTAACATCTCCCTTATTGTCACACTTAAATGATGAGCGTTAAAGTCATAAGATGATCACGTTATAAGTCTGTTTAAATGTAAATGTTACAGAATCAATATGAGCCAATATAATGAGCTGCAGCAAAATTTGACATTTCGTGTCACAGCTTCCCTATCTAGCCTCCAAATCAATATGACTGACAGGAGTAATATTTCACAGCCAACAGTCATTCTGTAATTATGTAAGCTTAGGTAACTCCAGCATGTCTTGACCATTAATGAAACATGTGGAATACTAAGACTGCGTGGGAACATCCGAGACATACAAATGCTTTTAAGAGACACCGTTTCTACTCACTTCATAAGTAGTATTTGCTCCATGAGACACTGTCTAATTTTAGCCCTTTTATTAAGCGTACGCAGGGGCGGAGGGAAATACAGAGACAGCGCTTTCATTTTTCATTTGCTCTCTTTAGCGTGTTCGATGAACACCAGGGGAGGGAACATAATCAATATGCCACTGTGGCATTCATCATACACAAGCACAGAAGCAGCAAAATACAAGCCAAAGATGCATTCCAGCCTTGCAAATATATCGAGCTGAATAAATCACTAACTTAAGTCTGTCTATATGCCCTGAGAGCCAGGCGCAGAAAAGACAAGCTGAGGGAATGTTAATCCATTTAAATCACAGCAAGATGGGGTTTTTGTCGCATGCTACACAGTGTGAGCTGGCTCGATATAGTTGGTGATAAAGAACTCTGTTTACTAAAGAGGGAGGTGGGTGGGGGGAGAGAGCAGGAGTTGTAACTAAGCACAATCTGGAAAACCTTGCAACCCGACACTCTGTGATTCCGGCATAAGCCAAAAGTCAGCAGTTTCGATTCACAGACCGTACGGGAACGAAGCGGTAAAGCACCACAGGCTAAACCCAGGGAAATGGGAGGACAGACGAGAAGACAGAGGAGGACAGGAGTGAGAGGAGGGAAAAAGAGAGGAAGCCTGGTAAAAGGATTCTTAAGGCCTGAAAGCCCCAGAATGCAAGGCAAGCAGGAAGTGGGGCTTGTCATGTGTGCAATCAGCACTTTGTGACAATCCCACAGGACCTGGGCCACAGACAAAAATGCAGGCAGACAGATATACATGCACCAAGGCAGAAAGGCAGGCCAGTAAGCATGGAAACGTGCAGACAGACAGGAAGAACGGACAGAAAAAATAGAACAAAGAGACAAACAGCCGCTCATGGGCTGCTAAGTGGTTCAACTCCTGACAGTTTGGTGTTTAAAATACAATTATTTGGTTAAGACTGGGTATGTAAGCAAGATGTGTCATATTGTCATATTGTTGCTTGAGGGTTTCAGCTAGGCTTTCATTATCCAATATGATACATATACAATTATGTATACATATACAGTATAAATAAAGTACATATGCAGTGTTCTCCAAATAGGTGATAACTAGTCTATACTTTGACTGAATTCTTTCACTTTAGAGGTCTCAAAGACTTTTATTTTTATCTGTAGTTTTATTAACTTCTGGCTGCATTTCTTATGTCATATTTTCAATCATAATTTTATTGGAACCTACTGTGGAACTGCACTAAACCATAGCTAAAATAATTTACATACTTGCATCTGACAGCATAAACGTTCACTATCAGTGGTTGCCTAACAGCAGTCTGTGAGTGAGGATGTTTATTTTTTCACTTTTACCTGGCTGTGCACAGTGTTCAGCTGGTTGTTGAAGGTCATGGTGAGGTTGGTGGAGGTGCTGGGGGCCACATGGGTGATAAAGGGCGTCTTGCTCTGGTTTACTGTGTCGTACATGTTGACACGACGCTTACAGATCTCCATGTTTTGGAAGCATGACTTCACGCTGCACGGACAGAGAGTGAGGGAGACAGAGAAGGAACGAGTACTGTGTGTTATGACAGTGGCAGATGTTATTTCACTGTTCAAAATGATAATTATATAAACAACAACAGGGCCTGTTCAGCTCATACTGTGTGCTGTGTGGGAAATCGAGGAGATGTGACATAGTAACAAAGGGGTGGTTGAGCGTTTCGATAGGAGTGATCCGCTTGTCTGCGTCAATGGTCAGCATCTTGGTTAACAAGTCGATGAACTCCCTTCTATCGGCCTTCTCTGCCAGCATGTCGCTCCCCTCCAGATCTGATGTCATGTTCACCTGGAGGCACGAAACAAATACACAAGCATCTTAGCAATTCAAATACTTCTTCGATGGCTGAGTATTCCTTGAGTTCCTCTCAAGTCTTTCTGCAGACGACAGAGAAAAATCTCTCCCACAGCTTATTCCCATACAGAGGCCTATTAATACTCACAAGGCCTCATCACTTAGGGTGTCAGTGTGTGTGTGTCACAGAGCCCAGTGATAACCTTGCACCTTAGTGACATTATAAACATTTGCACTGGTATTTATAGCACCACTTGAAATATCCTCTGGCGCCTTCACTGAGATTTTTATCTATTCCTGAGATGTGAAAACAAACAAAAAACATGAACCCAATAAATACTGACATTGGCTATTCGTTAAAAAAAAAACTTTAACAAAGGACACCATTTTGTGAGTGCCTCTGAGAAAGCTGACATGAGACAACTTAACCTAAATATGTTCTGAGGCAATTCTGGGAAGCTTCCTTGGAACATCATGTTGCTGTATTAAACATTGCGGCTTAGGTTGTGGATAAATACTGGGCAAAGCAGATTTCTGCAGATTTCTGCTCTAATGAAAAGCTACATACACTAGCAGGAATTGATTTGTTAGGCAGGGGACTAATTCTGGGGACTGGGTTTACTTTTAGGGTTGTCATGTGGGGTGAGGAATGAAGGGGGTGGAACAAGGTCATGATATAGCTAATCTGAGTTTAAGCGAACAAGCAGATTGTCAGGCAGTGCGAAGACAGAGACAAGGACAGTAGCAACAGACAGGCAGCCTTGTTTATTGTGACTGCCATGCAGAGGTAGCAGGCCTGTTTTTAATAAAGACGCAGCACTTATCTGTAGGCCTGCTCCAGGGGCTATCAGATGTGCTGCCAGTCAACACTGCAAATCTGATTCAATTCTCTTTCTCTATGCAGGCTATTCTAGGTCTGTAACCATTCCTCTCTGCTTGCCATCTCTGCTGGCTGTGATAAAGGAATAATCTGCAGAATGAGGTAAGAAATAATCACATCGTCCTCTGCTAGTGGAAGAGATGACTTTGGGAAATGTGCACAGTTTGGTTGCACATGTATAGCAGGTGGGAGTTGGCCGAGGTGTGCCACAATAATCAGACTGGATTAAAAGAAGCCTGAAGAGGAAAAATGATTTTCCTATCGTCCATTAAATTAAGATATGTGAATATACTAGATAGAAAATATATTTTCATGCTTCATTGTCTTACAATAACAGCAAAAGGCAACATTTGACATTTTCTTATCTTGAATGGAAATGGTCACTAAAAAACATAGAGACAAGTTTCATCTAACATGGTCAGCCCTGCGTGTTTTGCATGTCAATGGCTGTTTATGGAGCCACATCTGTGCCATGAGGAGCACTGACTTGCCACTCTGGAGTAAGAGCAGGGATGGCAGATGTCGAGGAGTGAGACAGATCGGGCTACGCCTCAGGAGTTGTGGAGCTAGGTGTGCAGGATGCAGGCCTGTCCTCTGCACAGCACTACAACATGAGCAGATTTGCCCATAAACTTTATTTCTCAGTTGGAAGAGTAGCAGGAGAAAGGCAAAGTGTATTTGTAAGTGCATGTAATAAAAGAAAGATAAGGTGAAGACACTGCTGGCCCTCCTGCCATGGCTTCACTCCTATCAACAGAGATATTGAAGGATTGCAGATCAAAGTGAATCCATTTTGAAGCAGGCCTTCTTTCCATCTACATCAGGCCTCAAGCGGGGTCTTGCATTTGCTGCAAGTTGGTCTCTGATTTAGTCAAATTAGATATACTTGTGACTAAAGCCTCCCCACATTTCCCACGACTTAAAGGAAGTTTATTATCTCTCCCTGACACCCAGCCCCTCTGTTTTTCAGGGCCTTAAGCTATATCATCCATTATACACGCGGAGACAGATGTCCACAATGCTGACTTGTTTATACGATCAGGATAGTGAAATGGGGCGAAATAGGCACTTTTCTCCCACATTAAGCTTGTGCAGCTCGGCTGTATCTCTGCTGTGTTTTTGTAGTAAGCTGAGTCTGGCTGCAACAGTGAGAGGAAGACGGGGCACAGAGCTTGAAGCGTAGGTGACAGAGATGACCCAGGGGATATCATACCAGTGCAGGTTGGTTTCATTAAACTCTGTGCTGCATGTGTGTGTGTTAACTGTAAATTCAACAAGCCGAGGCAGCGATACTATCTTGTCCCAGCCGACAGCATGTTACTCCAGACAGGCCTGACAGTGGCCCTGGGCGCAACTGGACAACCATAATTGTCTCCATCACTTAAATCACTACATGTGTTGTGTATCCACATGGACAGGTTCCAGAGGCTGCTGCTGGTTGTGTACCAAGATGGCCATATTCCAAAAGAAATAATTCACCTGCTTAACTCTTATCTCTTGGCTAGTCATTATCAGAGGCAGGATCGAGGTGCATGATGACAAGAGAGTGCTGTCACAGATTCGAAGGGCCCTGGGAAAAACATTGTAATTTTCCATCACCGCTGCCACATCTGCCAGCAGAACCAGTATTTGGCCAAGCAAGGGTGAACACAACAACACGCACTATCATCTCACTGTCAGGCACGTCCTATCAAAATGTCATGGCTACATGTGAACTTTCCCACCGTGGAGAGATGAATTCACTCTGAGTCATAAAGAAAAGTGACATTAGCTGTAGCCGTGTTCAGTAGCAGTGCTTTTCCATATATAAGTCTGCTATATAAGTCACTTCCTGGGGTTATGTAAGACAGATTAAACAAACAGATTCCCACAGGTGACATGCAGGGCTGCAGGGGGAGAGGGGCTAACCAGCTGAGTAATGCAGACCCAATATGGTGCGGATTCCACTGAGTGGGTCTGAAAAACTGAAACTGAAAAAATGGATTGTGTTCATGTGTGTGTATGTGTATGCTTAGACGTACTATAGATGTAGAAGTGTAGACATAGCCACAACACTCACACCAGCTTAAATAAGAAAGCAAACTGTACATATACAACACATTAACCAGCCTCACCACAGCTCAAATGTCTGTCTGTAACTTATTAGACAGCGGTAAAGCAAAATGAAGAGCAGAGGCAGAGTTGAGGAGGGGGGTTCAGACTGAACAGCTGCTTTCATTTCACTCTGTAAAATTCTATATAGCAGCAGAGCTACACCGCATCTGGAGATCAGGCCTTTGCAGAATAAATATTTTAAAGGGTTTCAAATATTTGATAGATAATTCTCGGGGTGTCATGGATGAAACTGGCCCGGGACCTGAGTAGACGCTTCAGTGGAGGCTGCAAATGCGAGACAGGCGGATGTGATTGAAGCAAAAGAAAGAGCAAAACCAAGTAATATATCTATTGTCTATATATCTAGAATCGTGGGAAGGGAAGAGTCATGCTTTGTGATACTGAAACAGCATACCTGTGCCATATCATCCAAGCAGTTGAAGATGTACTTGCGAGCCTCCTTGGACTTGATCCCCGTTTCACCCTCGTGGTCCTCTGGAGTCTGCGGGAGACAAGAAGCAGATGTTTCTCTCAAATCCCATCACACTTCCCCTCTGGAAACGCACTATTTACATTTGGCTCATTACAGCCTCTTGTTGTTGATGTGCAGCAGGACTCTTGCTTGCCCTCTGAGCAACCCTGGGGTAGCACACAAACACTCATCTAACCGCCAGGGAAGATGGGGCAGACTACATGTGGAGGCACACACTATATCACTAAGTCTATATAGAGAATGTAAACTGCACTTCACACACACACGCTGTTGTGCACATGAGCACACACTTATGAAACTATCTGAAAATGTATATTTCCGACAAGTATAAACACATGTGATCATTATTTTTCAAAGGATGCAATTTTACACATAACTAATCTGTGTTGACTATAGAAACTGACTGAACACATGATAGTTTTTAATTACAGTCAGCAAAGCAACGCAGCTGCTGTTACATGGAAACACATGGCCAGGTCAGATTAAAGCTGAGCAATCACTCTTCAGAGTGGAAAAAAGTGGTCAGGATGCCTTGACGTTTGATTTTCCACATACCAAAGACACCAGAAAATCATGAGGAGTTACAGCAGTGGTGTCAAGTGCAAGCTAACAATCTGTCTCTGTGTCTCCACAATGCTGCTGTCAACTCTTATCTTAAGGAACTCAGAAACCCCCTTGTCTAAACTGACAACAATGTGTTTTAAAAGGCCTCATAAGCCCACAGGAGAAATTCTTAAATTGGAGCAAAAACATGAAAAAGTTGTGCAACTTTTACCTGACAACTGCTAAAAGCCGACTTGAGAGAACTATGTACTCTATGTTATCACATGTCTTCATTTAAAGGCCAATCATCATCATCAGTTGTTGTCAGTGTGGTATGTTACTGAGATTCATAAGAAACAAATGCACTGGGCTCTTCAAAAAGGATTAATCCGAGGCACAGGCAGAAGCAGGCATGGTAAAAACATACCATAACCTGCAGAGATGGGTCAGTATTTGCAGTTCAATGTGGCACACAAAAGTTTAACTGAAGTTAATGAGGGTAAAAAAAGAAGGGGCCGGACCTCCTTATTGAGTGGCCTACATGTCAGTGACAGTCGGAGGGGGTTAGAGCAGACACCCTCTGAGCTGAATTCATCAGGCTGGGCTTCCATTTGTCAAATCCTTTCACACAGATCCATTTTGCTCTCATTACATTCTCACTTTGTTTACAGCCAGAAACAGGGCCATCAACGCCTCACGCAGTGTAGCCAGAGTTTCTGGAATATACAGATATTGCTGGCAAAAATATCCCCTGCTCCTAGAAGGATGTTCTTGATGCTACCAGCTTGGAGTTTGTGTGCATGCATCTGTATCACTCCAGCTGTACCTTAAGTCTCCAGAGAGGATAGGTGGAGTCGGGGTCTCTGTTGAAGAACCGGGTGGTCTTTGTCCCTGCACTCAACAGATACTCTGCAGGCAGACCCTGCGTCTGTGAGATGTACCGGATCTGCAAGACAGAAAATGAAAAATGTATTTTATACTTTTCATATCATATGCATGACTGAACCATGCGTTGCATTGCATTTAATTGGGGAACACTGCGGATCTTTCCTGCCGTTGCCAAAAAAAGGCTAAAACTTTAGGATGGATGTTCTTTTGGCAGTTTGAAAATCTAGGCTGACATTAACTACTCCAGACTAATCTGGCTGAAATATGCGTAGCACCCAAACATGACCTCAGCTCAAGAATCTAAGACTGATTTGAGACTTGTAAATGAGACACTTTGCTAAGTTTACGGGCTTGTGAAAAATCAGGCAAGCTTGTTCAGTGATGGAGCACAACTTGCTCAAGGTTTTCCCACTGAGCCTCGTCTGACTGATAGAGAGAGGGGAACGCGGCAATGTCTTGCTCTGGAGCACAGGGGCTGCGCTAATTGGACAAGTGGCTCTGTGGCATCTGTTCAGATAAACAGGGAGGCTGCGCAAGAATCATCAGGGGCTGTCAGGGGGATTGGAGAAGGATCCCACCCTCCCAAACACACTCACAAGCACACACTCATGGAGAGCGAACACACACACACACACACACACATAAACATAACTGCGCATGAACTCAGATTCATGGGTATGCTGGCACCCAATCACTCACAATCATGATTTGCACAGAGGTCAGGAGACAATTTGAAGGTCCAAGCAACCATTATATGTTACCTGATCGTACTCTGAGGCCCCAGGGTAGAGAGGCCATCCTAGGAAGAGCTCGGCTATCACACAACCCAGGGACCACATGTCTATGGCCTCGCAGAACGGCAGGCCCAGGATGATCTCAGGAGCCCTGTGGATAGAGAAAACACACAGTGTGGTTAGAAATCAGACATTTTCTCATATACTAAATCTATAAGACCATACTGAGCAGAGCTGATGCTATAACTGGATTCTGCTGTGACTGAAAAAGATAGAAAAATGAGACAACCCTAACTGTGACATGACTACATTGTCATTTTCAATATAAAGTCAAAGCTGCAAAAGCCTTGCGAGGAGCTTCTTTTCACGCTTCCTATGAGCTCATGGAGAGCAGCCCAGTGTAGTACGCACAGGTCAGAAGAGGAAATAATCTACGTTGCATATGTAGGCGTGAGCTGGAGACTGTCCACAAATTTTAGCAACATTCCCAAAGCCAATGCGATTTAATTAGACAACGTACACACAGAAGTACACATTTTTGCCCACAAACACAAAAACACACAGACACTTCCACAGGCCCACACCAGGACAGACAGTTCACTTAATCTTTGATGTTTGAAAGCTGCTATATTATCATAACATCAATCACTCAATGTAGCCTTGAAAAAAGCTTGAAAGTTGAAGTTTAGTGTGCTCAGTTTCCAAGGTGCTACCTTGCAGATAACTGATTGATAACCATGCAGGAGCACCAATCACTGAACCCATCTCTGGTAGTCAGACATGGTTTAGAGGTAGAGGGGTAATGTTTACCGAGTTTCACAGTCCATAGCCACAAAGCACTGTGGAAGCAATTATGCCATAAAAATAAGACCAACATAAATATTCTGTAGAGCATGCAATGAGCTTCATCCAGGCTTTTAGTAGGCTACATTTGAGTTAATAATGCCAGTGCTTCATTCCCAAACACTGGCTTTTGCCAGTCATATACACGCAGTGATAGTGACAAAGAAACCATTTCAGTGGTAGAAGTGATAAATATCTATGATTTGATAAAAAAGAAGAAATATTGTTCCAGTTATTTGAGCAGCACTGCAGTCCCAAACAATTCCCAACTTTCATTCAACATGTTTTATATCCTGTCAGAAAGACTAATACACTTCTTGTGAGCTCACGTCTCTGATGGGGCTTAAAATAACCAAGAACACAGTGACTCTGCTCTCTAACAATCCAAAGCACTTTCAAGAGGTTTTCTGGCTGTCATCACCACAGGGGAGACGTTTTTGGTCTAACATGTTCCTTATTGGTGAAATTTAGTGACTTAGCTCCAAAAAATTGGTCTCCGCTAACAGAAACAGGCAGAGCTCTTGTCCTATCCTATAACTTCAATGTAGACTGAAATACTGAAGCGATCTATTAATAACATATTAACTGCATGACACACAGATCACAAGAGTTTAGGGCTGATCTTGGAAAGTTTCTCATTCATAGCCGAGTTCACAATGCTGATTGCCGTGACCATGGTAACTAGGCTAACCCCTAAGCCTAGGCGGGCTCTGGCAGGGTTTCGGTCACAGAGAGAGAAACGAGGGGGCCTAGCCTCGGTCCCGCTGGAACTGTAAGTACCAGGGAAACAGACAATGTGGAAAACAGCATGGGGGGACACTATAGGACTTTATAGGCCTGTACGGGGGTGATGGGTGAAGTGGTCCGAGGGCAGCTGGGGGGTTTGGAGGAGAATGAATGAACATACCTCACATACTTAAAAGCTAATTTCCAACTGAAGCCCCCTGCCCTATATTCACTGCTCGCTGATTAAAACAGGCGATTCATTGCATACTCAGATATGTCTAATATAGAAAGGCAGAAGACACCGCGAGGATAGATGATGAGATACTGAGTAAGAAAAACAAAACCGTAACAAGAGGATGAGAGTTTAGGAGCAGAGACACAAATAAAGCAAATGAGGGGGAGCAGTGAAGAGCTCTTGTTACAGAAGGTGGTTAATGGGGTCTCGAGGGCAGCAGTGGAACAGACACCAAGACAACACTCTAGCAACAGTATCTTAGGGCACCATTACAGACCAATACAAAGACACCTTCACACACAATGAGCCGAGACGTCTATCAAGGGTCTGCCAAAGAGGCATAAAGGAGCCTGCTAGGATGCGATAGCAGACGGAACAGCGAGGTCTACTGAAGGTAGGAAAGAGAAGAGACAGACAGCAGGACCGGGGTCAGCATGATCCTCCTCTAACAGCCTGTGGACATAATGGAGATGGAACAACTGTACACATGTGCACAGGTACACTGCCACACAGAGAGGCAAGCATATTAGAAAAGTTAAAGTTGAAGCTATTAGGAGTGGTCTTCCAGTAAGGTTGTGTCTCCCTTTTACCTTCAGCAGGAGATGTGCTCAATCACACTTGAGGAATCCATGAGCAAATGTTCATTAACACACTTAAACATCCTATTATCCAGCATTGATTTAGCGTCTCGGCCAATTTAAAATCTTCAGAAACTAAAAATCAAATCACTTAAACACTTTCATGACAAACACAAAACAGTACACAGAAGTTTGCGAGGATTATGTTCTATTTATATATTCAAATATCACTGTTTGTACTTTCAACTCTGCTTATTACGCTGTCTGTGCAGAAACTGCAATACTTTTACAATATAATACAACCAATATACTGTAGCAGCCCATCTATATATGATTCACACATTTCTACACAAAAACACGAAACATATACCCCCTTATGTGCATGAGTATGAGTTATCCAAAAACCTCATTTGACTTTGAGAAACCAGAAATATATATGAGCCATTGCAAGCTGCAAAAAGGAGAGGCTGTTTTCACAACATGAGGCTGTAAGGGAATTCTCCCCATCAAAACGCATTGTGGAGATGAAAGCCGCAGGAAGCCCTTTCATCAGATGGTCCTTCAGATCACTGTGACTCCAGCGGACACATGCAGACCACAGGACCTTCAACTTTCCCCCTTTTTTTCCCCAAGACACTGAACAAAGTGACTTCCAACACCAGTCAACATCATGGTATGTAATTCATACTAGCTCACAAACAAGCAAAAACTGACAGAAGAGCTCAAGTAGGGCTGACCCAATGCTACATTTGATATCAGAGAAAGGTGGCTTTCATTACAGTCAACTTTAACAAAATATATTAGAGCATTATTAGTTCTAGGTCTTTAGCTTTAGTACAACGTTTCTATGCATGTGTGTATAGCTATGCAATGTTCCTGGGTTATGTTCCAGTGCTCTACTTAGCCTCTTCTCATGGCTTCTCTACCTCTCACAGAAAGCTCCTCCCGTTCAGAGAGAGACAAAGACAGAGAAAGAGTGAGAGAGCAAAGGAAGGACAAGAGAGATAGTAACATCGTTGTTCATGATATGAAACCACAAATGCAAATCTGCCCCTACCAATGCACCGCTGCCATTGCATGCAAAGCACCCCACAGCTGCTGCTGATGCAGGGCTTTCACTGGCAGTGATAAACAACAAACACATCTGCGCAGCTCACAAACCTTGCTCCTTTCCTGTCTCCCTTTCCTTCCTAAAGTAGTAGAATACAAGTGATTGACAATTCGTGCAGATAGGACCGTGTCAGTTTTTGATGCTAAATAGGATGCCATAGTCAATCTCTATCACAGGTAAAACAGTGCACAAGCAGCCAGGTGTTCAGTGGTCACATTTTTGGTTTTTGACTGTTTGGCTAACAGAATTCTGGGGTATTTCAAGACTTAACTGAAGCCCTTAAAAACAAAAAAGGGGGGTGGGTCAAAGACTGCACAAGACTCTACTCACCAGTCTACAGCCATGCTAGTTGCTCTGTCAGGCTGTACTTGGGCACAGTGGTTCTTTTAGGTAAAAATTAATGTCAGGATGCTAGCATGCTCATAATGACAAGGCTAACATGCTGATATTCAGCAGGTATAATCTTGAACTAATAGTAATGCACTATTGGAAATCCATCCAAACGTTGTTGAGACATTTCAATCTTAGCCACAAATGTGAACCTTGGTGGCGCTAGAGGAAAATCAGGGGATCACATTGCCATCCATAGAGCCACACCTCTAGCGTGGCTAAAAACTACATTCTTGTCACCTGGTAATCTCTTGAATTGAGGTGCTTGAATACACCATCTGAGCGTGCTACATTCAACTGACACTGCCAATTTATTACCCTTTAAGCTGCACCCCACCTCGCTCATCTCCAGTTGGCATGGCCACCACAGACAGTGCCTCTCAGAGGGTGGCGGTGAGCTTCTCGCTGCAGACCATAGATGTCACATACAGTACAGACGGTGTGCAAACCACCGGCTAGCCAGAGGCTTTCTCTAGATTTCAATGGGGACCCAACTGCATGAGAGGCCTCAGTGTTCTGGCTAGTGGCTCTGACAGCACTGGCCCTTGACAAATGAAAGAGGGAGGGTGGGGTGGAGAGACGGAGAGAGGGAGGGAGAGAGTCTGCATGCTGACATCCTCCCAGCTGGCCTGGTCATTGATGAGCCCCAGTCTCCTTGGGAGCCAGAGATGGCACGACTCATGAATAGGGTCTTTCTTCTGCCACCCCAGCCCACCCCTAGACCTCAGCCCCTTCACCCACCCCCTCTGCCAGCCCAGCCAACCCCTACACCTCACCCTGCCTCACCATCCACCCCCTCCTTATAACCCTTCTGCCAGCAAAACCCCCTTCAAACCCCTCAAACTAGGGCGCCGAGGCCAGGTTAGTGCTCCCTCCCCGCTTGCCTGTCCGCCCTCTGCTCTGTTGAACCGTGCCTGCGCTTGGCTGGCCTGCCAGCCCACACACACATAAACACACATGTAGACACACTCGCACAGACACACACACAACTGACATCACAGGCTGTGTGCATGTCAGGATGTATCCATCAGGCTGACCTTCCCTTAGCTTGGCTCCAGACGGGAGACTGATGGATCCCTGGAACCCTGCAGCATTTACACACATATAAATGCACAACACAAACACACACACACACACGGGTCAGCCACTCTCTGGTAATGGGTTTGATCTCTTTCCTTTCCGTTTCAAAGACTTCGTCATTGGCCCTTATGTAACTATGTTTTATTCAATAGGCAGGCAGGCAGTTATAAGTAAAGAGTAGCATGTGTACTGGAGGTAAATACGATCTTATACTAGGTTTGTAAGAGCACTGTTACAACAGAGTGCTGGTTGGGGAGAGAGATAGCTGTCCAGTGCTAACAGGAAAAAGCACTCCATGAGAAAAGAGCCTGCCATTAAGTTTTCTACTCTCTATCTCCTTCTCTTCTTTCCATTTCCTTCTCTTTGCCTCTTCCCCTCTCTCCATCCCACACCTTACCCTTGCCTAATGTAAAAGACTTGGGATGGTGCTGTGAATGACTCCCTTCCTCCCCCGGGATATTCATCTACATATTCATGCCCTCAAAGGTTCCTCCACAGCCTCTTTGAAGATGCACCATAGAGAAACATTCTCCTAGATATATTGCATGGTGGTCACTGACTGTGAAATCAATGTGCAGAGTTACATCCCCTACTGTGCACCTGTGGCTCGCAGGAACCCGCCCCAACCCAAGACACACATACACACACACACACACACACACACACACACACACACATACATATACACTATACCTCGGCAAACTGCTCCACCTGCTCTCATCACATCAAAAATTGCTGCACAGTGCACAAGCCAGGCATAGCAGTACTCATGTAAATGCACATTTATGTAGGCAGAGACTGTAGATGGCATTTCAATTTCGAGACTGGGTGTTCCAGGTGGTTCAGGGGTGGACACGGGGAGGAGGATATCTGGACAAGGCAAGCTTTTTCACAGAGTCCTTGAGAAATGTTGTCTCACTCCCTAAGCAGGGGCGACATTCCTGGTGTTCAAGGTCCTGAAATCAGGCCTCCCTCTCTCTTTTTCTTTCTCTCACTTTGAGAAAAAGGCAGGGTGAAAGCGCTGACGAGGCTGCCACTGTTTTACCTGTATTAGCAATTCCTGTGGGTCTAGCAATGCATTGCAACAAGGCAAATGAAAGCCTATGGAAGGAAAGAAGGAGAGAGGATGTTTCATACAAAGGGAGGGATTGACATCCAAAGAATTAGTCACTGAAACGCAAGGGGCTGTCATGACAATGAAAAAAGCAATAGGGAAACTTGCAGACACATATTAGCAACTCAACTTCAACTGAAGTTGCGATTACAGCAACTCAAATAGCAGGCTAATGTAAAATATGGGTGACAGCTGCGTGTATGGCCGTGCTGATTCAACACAACCTGAAGTGCAGTTCAGCTCAGCAGCCTCAGAGGGAGTGAAGTGTAACTGAGAGCTAACATAGATAGCATTTGTACATTCAAGGGTTGTCCCTGCTCCCTCTCCCAGTCTCACCATCTCACATTTAACTCCTCCCTCCTCTTTGAGGCATTTTATATAATGAAATATTCAGTGGGAAGAAAGCCACCCCAGTCACTGTGGCACATGGAGCCCTGTCGTCGCAGCGTGGCACGGTCAATATGAGCAAACAGGATATGCCATATTCTCTCACATGGCATCACCCTATGTCATTACACACAAGCTGCTTTTCAACTGACTGTGGTTATAGCAGCGGTAGATAACATATCAGATTTACTATCGTAGAAAAGGTTTCAGTCGTAGTCATCTGGACACTGTTTTAAGAATCAAGACATTTTGGCTCCATTCTCAATTGAGAATGACTTCCGGATGGGAGCCGAAACGTCTTGATTTTTTTTCTTTTCTACGATAGAACACTCCTGGACGAATGAGGGACTACGCCGTCTTATCAGATTTACTGTTAGGTAACATAGAACATCAAAAACATATTTTATTGGCCTGGCAATACATTTGCTGCCATGAAGACTTTCTCCCCCCTTGGAGAAGCAGTGTAGTAGCAAAAGCTTCCATTAGCAACGTTAACAACTACAAAAACCAAACAAAGAGCGCAGCTACAGCGCAGCTCAGTTGTTCGTTTGGATGTCTATACAGCACTTCATCGTTCCCTAATTGCCTCTTTCCTGTGGTTATTATTATTCTGCAGCATGCGGCTCATCCTATAAGTAATACATCTCATTTCCACCTGCAACCAGCGGGCTGTCCCTGGCTCCCTGCAGTACCCTCTATGCCCCCAACCTCCCATCGCCTGGTGCAGGGGTCAAAGGGACAGACCTCTTTCACTGGGTGGAGGTGGAGAAAGAAGGAGAAATGACAGAAAGTAGATGAGGCAGGGAAAGACGGAGAGGGTGGAGTGGGCACAACAATGGAAGATGGATACCCTCTCGATCAACACCCACCCACCTACACACAAGCGCGCACACACATATTCTCTCCCTTCTGCCTCTCTTGTCAAAGGAAGAAGTGCCAGGAAGGATTGGTAAATGATGGGTGATCTGTCATACAGTGATGCTCTCTGCGCAGACAGCCTGGAGAGAAGATGTAGGGGACGCAGAGAGGGAGCCTCAAGTCTCTCCAGCCCTATTAGGGTAGTGAACTGACAGTCAGACAATATTAGGCTGGTCTACCAGCCACTGGCCAGACACTGACCAAACCCTCAGGCATGTGCAGCTCTGCTCTGTCAGACTTGAGTCTCCATGAAAATCTGACTTTAGTGGAATCTCTAAATAATAACTTGAAAATGGGTAATTGATATCACATTCTGGCAATAAAAAGTATATCTCACAATAGAGAGTTTCTTGGAAAGTATTAAATCGGCGCTGCTGACCCTTCAAAATGATGCCATCCCATCCTCATACTCTGTTAGTCACTACTCTCCACTGTCAACAAGCCCAGAGGAAATATGTGGGTCACACAGAGAGCTCGCTAGCAGTGGGTGAAGCCAAACTAAAGGCAGAAATGCAGACAGATGATAACACATTTTAACATGCAGTCACTCAGTCAACCAGCTTAACCAGCTGGCATGCCTGTCACCATGGCTGAGATATTCACCAAAACAGACAGGAAAGCAGCATAACAGGCAGCGAGACGCACTCTGACGCAGGCGGTCAGTCAGGCAGATGAGATTGTGTCAGCTCGTGGCAGAGGGATGCTTAAACCAAAGCCTTGATCACTTCAGCAAATTAGAGTGTGCAAGGGATTCAGAGAGCTAGACTTAAACCTTTGTCGGCTCCAATCCGTCCAGCACAGTACAAGCCACAACAGGCCAACCCAGGGTCCAGGCCAAAACTGCAAAATAGACTGTATATCATATCATTATATTCTGTCACAGCCTTTCAGTCGGAAAGCTCAGCATGTCAGTTATGTAAACTGCTGGCCAAACCAATCATAATCTCATCTGCTTGCTTGACTGACTGTCTGTCTGTCTGCCTCTCTTGCGGTTTGTCTGTATTTTCTGCTGTCTGGTTGATGAACATTATTGTTGTTTTATTGTCTAGTTTCTTGCAGCAGTTGCTTTAGTCCAATATAGTCCAGAGCAAGAAATTGCAAGGCTCTGCATCGATACGTCCCATTCTGTTGATTTAGGACGACTAAGACAGAGATCAAGTGATAGGGGGAGAGAAAGAGGGGGCACAATCAATGTGGTTGGCTAGCGGAGCTGTACATACTGGATATGTGGTAAAACAACAGACACCGAAAATCCATTTGAAATGCGGCGCCTGAGAACATATAGCTAGGAGCCACGGGGGCACCGTCCTGCCGTTGTAATGATATATGTCTCCCTGCCATTCAATACACACACACATACACACAAAACACATGCACATACACCGTTGCAATCATGACCGTTGCCCTGGTTGACTAGTTCCTTATTTCTGGGGCAAGTGAAAGAGCACATGGGGGAGACATTTGCAAGGCAGACTGAAAAATCCCCCTCCACCTTACCCCCAACCCGGCATGTGCTGACATACAGTACATGCGTTACATTTCTCTACCTCCACCCATCCCCCCTTACCCCTCCTTCTCTCTATCACTATCCCTTGTTTGACTACCGTCTTCCTTCCTCCCACCCAGTCGGGCAGTAATACCATCTCCTGCCTAATCAAATTCTGCTGTGTGTGACATGAATTCTTGGTGCCCAAGGCTGTGCTGCCTCACGACCAGCTACAGGGCCGCAGAGAGCTGTAACTAAACCTCACACAGGTCCTATGGAGCAGCTCCCCATCTCTCTCTAAAATTTAACACAGGGAGAGGCCTCCTGGATATGATTCCCCAGGCTTGCTCCTTCTTTCTATCTGACTGTTTCTCTGCTTGCCTCAGACTGTCTATGTACAGTGCTACTCTCTTCATTGCGGTGCATGTGTGTGTTTCTGTGAGTCCCTGGAGTGCAGCAGGCTCACTGTTAATTAGAGAGTGGATAGGACAGACTGACAGAGGCTGATAATGATTGTCACCCAGATGTGGTCAGATCTTAATCCAACACAATGACTGACCCCCTTGTCCCTCTGTCACAATTAACATCACACATCCATGACAGCTATCACTTAAGCATACAAGACACACACACACACACACACACACACACACGTATCCTCCAGAGTGTCCTTCAGGAAAGGTGAAGCCTCTACCGATCAAGAGTCTTCCCTTCTCAGACTTGTGTCCCTCTATCTGCCCCAGCATGCCGCCTGCCTGCTGAGCCTTCAGACACTCTTAGCGCCATTTGTCACGCTGCATTCTTCCCTGACAAGAATTAGAAATGTCATCACGTAGAGAAACAACAGCAGGATTATTAAGGCTTTAGGGAGGAATTTGGACAAATAGGCCATTTCCTCATAGCCTCATCAGAAGCCAGTTTTCTTTCTAAGACAAATGAAGGGAGACGGATGGTGTTGTATCTGGTGTGTGTTTGTAAATAAGAGCTACAGTTTCTCATATGAGGATCGGTCCTGGAAGAGACAAAGCCATGTCATGAAGGGGACAGGTGTTTGCGTTTGTGCTTTCTTTCTCAAAGTTTAAACCACATTAATACACATGGCTTGGGCTAAGAAACTGCTGCTGGTAATAAATGTTTTCACACACCTTCATGGATATGTGCATGCATGGATTTATAAAACAAGAGTCACACGATGTTTCTCAGTGTCATTCAATATAAGACACATTCCTCTCCCTTTAAGAAACAGCAAATACCATTCTTTCCCCCACCTAAACTAACAGTAAATCTCTATCTAAGCCACATATGAATAAGAAACAGGCAATATGTAATTTAGCCTTTAATCACTGCTACTTGTGTTTATGTTGTCACTGCATGGTAAAATGCAGTGCGAACTCTTCTCTTAGAGCCGGCAATAATAATAGGAGATATCTTCAAAAACAATCAGTCACAATGACAGGTAATTAATTTGGCCAAGCAACAGTGCCCTGCAGTCATTTGTAAGTATAGTCACAGTTAATCAGCTCTCAGTGACAATACTCCTGTATTGTTTTTCCTTCCCTCTGCCATATAGAGAGTGATAATTTTCTCCCATCCCCTATACCAGGCCTATTCAGTTGGCGGCCCATGAGCCACATCCGGCCCAGAAGCAACCTCTGAGTGGCCCAGCAAACATAAATCTGACATATGACAAAATAAGTAAACAAATCATCGTTTTCTCATGTGAGTTCCGACCACGCTTAGTAGCTTTTCAAAACATCTGGCTATTGACAGTCACAAGTACGGAAGTGCTCTACTGAAGATATGGCTCTGTCAACCCTGACTGAAACGTAAATTTGACAATGAAACCCATCAGTTTAACCCTGCCTGGACTGCTAAGTATTTGTTTATTTTACCTCCATCTCCAAACACCTGCTATTTTTTATAACATTCATTTGCATTTGTTTAAAATTTGTCATTACCTAAAAACAAAACAAAAAAATACCTGAAGATTCAATTATTATGGACAAAATTACATTGTTATTTCTGCTGTTGTGGCCTCACTCAAGGAGAAAACTGACAGCTTTGATTCCATCTAAATAGTAATTTAAACAAAACTCAGATTGCACTATCTGTTCTGGCTATCACATTGTTATGTCTGCCATGTACGCACAGAGGGGGAAGCTTAGATACGTTTATATGCCTGATTAAGGTAGGGACTGACATAAATGAATTATCTTAATTAGTCTTTGCCTTGTAAGTATCACTGTGGTGATTGAGGGGGGAATCAATGTAAGAAAGAGCATGTTGTGGATTTGTGATTGTAAAGACAAGTGACAGTGAAGGTTAATATCCCAGAAGATTTACATATTACTCTGATTAAGGGGTTAACACTAGAAATCAAGGGGCTTTGCTGGTTCTAGGGCAAGCTGACTAAGAATTAAGGATTAACTTATTCATAATTTTCATTCATTTGTTAGGGAAAGTGAAATATGCCCATCACAATTTCCCAGAGCCCAAGGTGACATCTTCAAATTGCTTCTGTTGTCAGATGAAATTTGGTTTGAAATATACAGTCAAGTAATAAGACTACTTGATTATTTCTTAATCTAACTTCCATGAAACACACCCAGCCGAACACATGAATGGAAACACTACACGTGAGACATAATGAATGGAGAGCACCTTGTGTTTTTCTGGAGGCTAGGCAAGTCAAATTACACTTGTGTAAATGTGATAGTCTTTGGTTTCTATTCCCCCCTCAAGTTAAAAACCTATAAACAAAGATACAGGCAGGGGAAAGGTCAATGTTTACAAGCCAAATGATAAAGTATAAAAATAACTGATAGCACCACCTGAGATTGGAGACTTCTGCTCTTGGTAGTCTAATGACAGACAAGACTGTTCAGCTCTTTCATGGATGCAGAGATTTTTTCCATGACAAGACATACCAGGGAACGACTGACAAATATGCTTTCATCATGGTTTGCATGTGATAAAAACATTCCACACAGATATGCATGTCCTGTGACTGCTCTATAACTGATGGTTGCCTTCCTTAACCAGGTGTTTTCCTGTCTTAATGTACCTTGCCCAGAGGGAAGACCGTCCCCTCTCACTGAACACATACACACTCACTCACACACACACTCACACAACAAAGGCATTCTGGCTCTGAACATTTCTTTTTGTTGTGGAGTCGAAGGCAACAGACAGTTTTACAGTACAAGCAGATACTGTGGCGCAGCAGCACTGGAGGAGCCTTATGCAGTCCGTGCAAATTTTAAACCAGTGCTAAATATGACACATTTACGATTTCTCAGGCAAGAAATCATATCGCACTGAAGGCTGTGTACAGAGGAATTCTCTCTTTCTTGTCTATTTGTCTCCCTCTTTCCTACTTTTATTCCCCTCTCTTGACTTTTCTTCTTCTGCTATCTGTGTGAGCGCTATGAGGGTGCTGCTGGAGGGAGTCCAAAAGGACACAGTGTGAAATGAACACAGCTCTGACCTCCCAGACACCCCTGACACAGCCAATCAGATCACTTCTCCACGACACATAGGGCACTATAATTGGTTGGAGGGTGACCAGTGGGGATTCGAGTGGCGGGAAAAGGGGAGGGAGTGAGGAGGAGAGGGGGGGAGCAAGGGAGTGGTGCTACGGCTCCTCTATGCACTTTAAGCGACCCTTTGCCCAGGACAGGACAGGAAATCTCCAGAACAAAAGCTAGCTGTCATCTCCGCCTGACAGACTCGCTCTGAACAAAGCTGCTCTCAGCTGACTGGCAAACAGGCCGATCCTTGAGGGAGGTATCTTCTTGTAATCTGGTTCTGTCTCACATTCCAGACATCTCTGGTGAGCGAGGCGAAAGAGCGTGCCCTGAACCCTCAAACAGGAAATGAGTCCGATTGTCGTTCCTTTCCCTGGGATGCGGCCTCAGCTGTGGCCAGTAGAGGGTTGCAAACAATATTGCATGTATAAATACAAACGTGCCCATGAGCTTATATACACTCAATGGCAAAAACACATAAATGTGTCCACAAATGACCTCTCTGTTTCCTCTCTTCATCTTCTTTTAACACGTAGGTATGGATGTGCACACACCCTTCTCCCAGACATCACTGCTCACAGCTGCATGCCCCAGGCCTTTGCTATCTCCAGCCCAAACCCAGACTCACATCAGCCACATTCCACAGCCTCCCCAAGCCCCAGGGGCAGCTTCACAGCTGGGCACCGAGCTGGGCTGTTCCCTCCCTCCCTGGCTCGCCTTTCACCATCACCATTCCCTCCCGCCTGCTCACCATCTTACACACCCTAAAACAGAACATATCCTTCTTTCACCCCTGCATCGGTGTTTCCAATTGTTCTGGTGGGGAAACTGTCCTGCTCTTGCTCCCATCGGCTCATTCAGAGTTTACATGATGAGGTTACACAGAAGTGGCTGAGGCCACAACAACAGTGGATCAAGATGACAAAGAGCTGCCAGAATGTTAACGAGTTCTTTCAAATTCTGCTGTTATTGAATATCGTTTTATTCTCTTGTAGCAGCGGTTTCTTTTAAGGTGTGTCATGTTGACAGGGGTAAAAAGACATGTCAGCAAACCTATCTTGTTGCCAGCAAACAGCAACAGCAGTTGATATATGAAACCGACCTCATAATGCAATAAATAAAGGTATGAGACAAGTTGCGAAGCCCCACAGAAACAGGAGGGGATCATCGAAACTTCCGATCGGGGATACGACACTTCTCTCAGTTCCTCCCCTTTTTGTACCAGCTCAGCAGTGACATTAAGAAGGTGGATGCTATCATTAAACTATCAATAAAAGGTGAGAATGAGTTGACTGATAGTTGAGTCAGGTCTGATTAAATATGAGCATCAGAATATACTCCAAAAGTTACAACAGCAACTCTAAGATCCAGGAGAAAAAGCACATTTCCCACAGCTTTAACCACTAAGGAATGTGCAGAGCTGCATTTTGGAGAAGAAAACTTGTGAAGAAGCCTCACCGACTTGTGCTCTTCCTGTCCATGAGGTTCTCACTGGCTCCAAAAATGCAAACAAATGATATACAGTAGGCCAATTGGACCAAAAAGCTGAATCCACACACCTGACAAGCAAAGCAAAATACCCCCAACTGAATACATTTACATGTCTCTGAATGTGAGTGTGCATGTGCATGCACATGTGAGTGTATTAGTGTTCATGAATGTGTGTGTATGTTAATAGGCTCTGTTTCATCATTTCAGTAAATGCCATGCGGTATATCAGTCTAACTGCATACGTCTCGGGCCATTTCCATATCTGTAATAGAGAAAGCCCATCTCCTCCACTCCGCTCAGAGAACCCAAATAACACACACGTGTCTGCACAAATGTGCACACACACACACACACACACACACACACACACACACACACACACACACACACACACACACACACACACACACACACAAACCGCATCTCTGATGAGCTGACACAGAAAACTAGATTTATTGAGGGAAGGGAGAGAAGGAGAGATGCAGAATGTGTGTGGGGGTGTAATTTCAGCAACGGACACAGGTTGTTGTAGACAAAAACATACACAATCACACACACACAAAAAACACAACGCCCCCCCCAATCGCAGCCGGAAAGTGCATCACTCTCCTCTAAGAGACCTGTTTATTTCAGACCTGTGACACAAAAGCCACAGTGGCATGCAGGCTTATCTCTCCACATCCCTTGAAACGCAGCACAGCCCCCAAAGAGCTCCCCGGCGCTCCACATGCCACTTTCAATTAGTTCCACAAAGAGAGTTTTCCTCTACCAAAAGGAAGATGGGAGCTCATTACTGAATTCCTCTCTACTCTCGGCTTTGAAATATAGATCAGGAGGCTACGTCTGACTGCTGGGGCCTTGGATGTACCACTCGCTGACCATGCCACACCAGTCCAGAGCAGATGAGCACAGAGTGCCGTCTCATGGATTAGCCACTCCTCAGGTTTAACAGCCCCTACAGCTTACCCTCTATCTCACCATTAGCCCTCTGCCTACCCCTCCTTCTCTCATTTGCGTTCTCTCTGCTCCCTCTTCCTATCTCTCTCTCCACTAAACAGGCTCCCTGAAGCCACAGCTCTCAGCACTAAAACCCACAAATGGGAAAATACCAGTTCTAATAATCTGATGAGAGCGTAAAAGAGAAGCAGTGGAGGAAATGTGGATATCATATCGCACAGTGGTACTATTATAGTAAGTGTAGACACAGAGGCAGGGGCAGATAAGGCAATGCAAATTCATTCAGGTATTCTAATGAAACTAAAGCTTAGCAAAGCTGCAAAGCTGGGCTTCTATGGAAATCAGCTGTTGTATAGGAGTTCATTAAGGTTAGGTTTGACACATTAAAATCCAGAGATTCAAAAGTACTCACTGATAACAAATATGACATGACAGCTAATAAAGTAATGCATGCCAGTTGTGAATTATTTGGAACGGTGACACACAGTAACAATGCTGTCATAAAACATGGCAGTTGCATTTGCCCTGAGATTAAACGGTCAGTGGGAATCTATTTCTGATCTGGCCAGAGCATAAAACACAATAGCCACCATGAGGCAGCAATGCTAGTTAATGGTTTCCCCTCAGGACCAAAAACAGCAACCAAACCAACATCTAGCTTCTTACTTTATTACTGATAATCTCATTAACTACACATAGGCCACCATCCTGCTGCACCGCATTCAAAACACTACATGCATGTGTGTGTGTGCAGTATGCACGTAGCCGGTGTGACATCTTCATCTACAGACAGTGTGTTTATACCTTCAATTAACAACTTCCATTAGCGACATCCTCGTTGGAATGCCATCAGCTAGGTTACGGCAGGCAGTTAATTAGAGGATATTGGCTGAAACTAGAGGATGGCCATTAGGGATCGCACAGGGAAGAGACACGTGACCTGCTGACACTTTCGTTTTGGAAAAAAAATGAAATCATTTTGTTGTGCCCTCCAGTTAGTCAATCAGCAGCAATGTACAGAGGTATCAGACACAGGAGAAGTTTCAGTTGCTAGGCCACTGATGGAGATTCAGTGTAGTAAGTGGGATAGAGGGAGAGGAGGAAGTGAAAGAGGTAGGAAGGGAGGAGTGGGTGGCTGTAATGGCAGACAGAGATGAGGGGTATAGGGTCTTGATATTCTCTCTGATTTGCTCTCTATGCAAATCACAACAATCACAGGAAATGCCTGGGCCTTGGCTCCAGCTAATTGCCACGGCAATAACAAAGGAGGGCTTCCTTTGAGAGAGGCAACGAGAGAGGGGCAAATTAAACATTAGTTTAGAGTTTTCTTGGAGACAGAGGGATGTTATAATTACCCAGAAACCAACACATCAGCACTTTGCACGCCACGTGTCCCACTCTCACAGCCTGGCGGAGGAAAACAAATGTATCTCATAATCTGGGAGGAGTACCAGGAGGGAGATTGGGGGGGGGCATGAAGGGCATGGAGAGAGATGAGAACAGAAAGCAAGCGATGAGGGAGGACAGAGATGGAGAGAGACGCGGGGGGGAAAATGAGGGGAAAGGAGGTGGAGAATTATAGCCCGTCTCTCCAAACCACTCCATGCTGGTAGTGAGGTATCAAAATGTACACCCACTATTAGCACATTATCATCAGGCATAGTGCATGGAAACACAAACTGAGCACATTTCCCACATGTTAGCCTAAATGTCATGCCAGCAATTAAATGAGAGCAAAGAACAAATGTGCCATGCAAATGTGTGCGGGTTTGACCGTCTAGCTGGTCACCTAAGGGTTAAGTCTGCAAGCACTTGCAACACTATTAATGTGGGTCGGTGCAGCGGAGCATGTTGCAGGCGAAACAAACAAGGCTGGATCTAGCCGAGATATGCAACATGGAAACTTCAGGAGACGTCCTTGGATCTCCTTCCCTCCAGGGAAAGAGTCCCTGCCCTAGTCAGGAGGGCCGACATTGGGCCTTGAGCGATGTGATGTGTCCTGGATGGCTGGTTCTTTGTTTGATCTATGTCTGAGGGCAGCGGCAAAGCCTGACACATTCACCCAGTCTGTCTAACCTAAATGTTCATTCTCTCCCCGCAGCCAGACCCTGCCCTCTATCTGTCGGTAGGTCTATTTGTCTATTTCTTACCAATCTGCTAGATTACCAGTCTGTCTGTCTGTCTGTCTTCCTGCTGGTCTATCTAGTTTTAGCGTCTGTCTATATGTCTGTCTGACTGTTTGTAGGTCAGGTCTGCTTGCTTGCCAGTAAGTCTGCCTTCCCTCACACTGTATGGATGCATGAACTCATACGAGCCACTGACCATGCCCTGGAAATCTAATCATCCAGCACAGTTGGATGTTTGTTTGTGCTTGTACACACAGATGTGCATACAGGAGTGCAAACAGCCAGCCATGTACACAAACAAAATGAGTCCCACCCAAATAAGAGTATTTTATTTTTTTTGTAAAGCAGGGCCTGGCCGTTATGTGCTCTTGTTAGTATTTGTACTCAAAAACCACAGGTTGTGTGTTGTATTAGTCACACAAGCCTAACCCCATCCTCACTGTGTACACCCATTTGCACACACACACCCACACCCACAAAGACATACGCACACATATGCACAAACCCCTCTACATCAGCAAGCCAAACTCATAAAACACTCACTCTCTAATTGGCCCGTAGTAATTTTGTTAGCTCCTATAATAAAAGAAACTTTTTTTCTACCCCAATTACTTCTCCATGTTTATGTAATGGGGCTTGTTATTTTCTGACTTTTAATATCCCCCCTCATATAACTGTAAGCTATGTGAATAACAGCCACAGGTCCTCAAGGATTTGTTACTTTTAGGGAAATCAGGGCTGCAGTGATACAATGTTTGCAAGCAATCCAGAGCAGTGACATCAGTTAATTACATAAATTGGAGCAGGATCAGGCCAGCCATGAGAGGGATTATGACACAAGGGCAGACTGAATGGCTAGAGGGACACAGCCCAGTGTTTCTGACACCAGCATTCAGGGGGAGAAGGAATTACATCACTGTGTTGGGGTTATGTAAAACCATAGACCTGCTGTAAGACTCAAACCCCCTCTGAGAAAAACATTTAGTAGGAAATAACTCACTAAGAGATTGCCTATTTAGCTTAACCAGAATATTTCTCTTTCTATTCCGGACAACTATGGGCATCAAGAAGAACAATCAAGAATCAATCAATCTAAATTTATGCATGTGAATGAAGAAAACTGCAAACAAATCCACCAGTACCTCCAAGAAGAAAATATCACCCAGGCTAAAGATATGCTCTATGTGGTAAAAAAAAAAAAGAGAGAGACCTGCTAGCCAGCCGGCACTAGAGGGGGTGTGAGATCTCCACCTCCTCATCAGTAGGCCTAAAGTCTATCCCATAGATGCTCAGAAACCCAGAGGGGAGATCAAAGCCTGTGTGATCCAGTGGCTGTTATATCACCCCCAGCCTGCTGTCCCACTGTGGGGCCTCCTGTTATGGTGGAGGCAACTGGGAAGAGAGGGAATACAAAACACTGACCTGGTCCCGTCCATGCATGCAACTTTCATGGGTTTCTTTGGCAAGGATTTAATTTCCCCCCTCTCCAACTACATTTACATTCCACTTTGCATGGCATTAATTTCCATTTGACCACACTTGCATGTTTTTGCAGGCAAAATGAATAGTCATGAGCTGCACATGCACTCACAAAAAAGATACACAGCCTCAAGAACAAAAATCTTCATTGTTCACACTTATGGGAAAACAATTTAGTATTTGTATTTTAATTCAGTATTTATTTCATCAGGCCTCTCAATTATGAAAAACAGCAGCCTGCTGCTTCCTGCTGTCCCCACTCCATTGTTCACCTTGTTATAAACTGTCCGACTCCCGTGTGCTTCTGGAGATGAAGCGAGGAGACAGGCACGACTGGACCCTGTTTTCTTCCCTCAGTAGAAAGGCATCTCAACAGGCCTGCTATTGACCGCATCTACCAGGGGGAGGGAGTGGGTCAATGTAACAGAGAGCAGGGGACCATTTTGGACCACTTAACTATAATCAGTAAATGTACCCCGGTCGCAATTAGCGTAGGGCCACCCTGAGAGTGTTCGTTTTGCTCACAGCTCTGCCTGTGTTTTATTCTGCTCCACAGGAACCTTGTAATGCAAATAGCACTCCTCACTCCCAGCTTAACAACGGGAAAGGAGGCAGGAGGTGTGTTGGAGCATGCTGCTGTCCTTACTTGGTGGTTCTTTCAATGAACACAGTTGCTTTCCTGTGTTTCGGGCAGAAATGAGCTATAAATCCTTATATATTCTTATAGTACATTGCTGTAAAATAAACCATTCAAAAACTGGGCTCATGTGGTGAGCGCAAACAGAGGGTCATCATCTGTTGTACGCAGGCTCAACCGATGATTTGCTCTGGTCTGGGGTCGGCGCTGCTTCAGCTGTCTGCAGTATATCTAAAAGGGCTGTTATGACTTGTCCTCAGATGCTTCAGCAGCCGGCTTTATGCACTTAGCCCCACAAAATGGCTTATTTTCATAAATCAAGACTTGGTAGAGCTTGTGAGGGCGAAAGAAAAGCTTTTTTGTGCTGAAAACAAAGAGAAGACTGATATGTGACAGGTAGCTGGTGCTATCACACTGAGCCTCTCCAATGCACCAACACTCTCCTCAACTCATTTCTGATTCACTGCGCTTAGTCATCCATTCTCCTCCTTTTTCCCCCTGCTCCCATGAAAAAAAGGACAGACAGACAGACAAACAAACAGAGGGCCCTTTTAACTGAAGCTGGCATTTCTGTAGAACAGGTGCTGTAGTTATGATTGATTTGAGCTGCAGTGTGCATTGACGATTCAAAGAGAGGACTTGAGCACAAAGACGTGCACATGAGTTCAAGGAGTCTGTTAAACTCTCCCCTCCTGCGGTATACGCTTGCCTTTGACTGATTCAAGAGCAGCAGAGTTTACTCCGTCAGCAGTATGGGTGTCTGTGATGCTTGTGGGTACATATTTGACTGTAAGACACCTGTTAGCATACACACACTCGCACAAAGGAAGGCACAATAAAGTATCTGACCTCCTTTTCCCTTAACCACCTGTTTACTGTGCTAAAAGGAAAGAACAGTACCCATATTTCAACTTTTTCCGCAACTCCTCTGCACCATGTAACATGCACATGTTCTGTACCTGAGAATATTAAAAGATTTTAGTTAGATATTTATTTTTCTATCCTTTATAATCAATGTATCACACTAGTGCAGGATCTGTTGAATGTTCTGAAACATGCTCAGGCAAAGATCCAGCTCAGACACCCAACAGCTGCATGCAGAAATACGTTGGTGGCGCATATATTGTAACTCTCAACTTATGGCCAGCTGAGAGGGATGAGGCTCTGCGATCCTATATAGCTTCTGGATGTGATGATTGAAATGCCAATCAGATTTGCGTGAGGGACGGAGGTCAGGATAAAGGAAATGGAGAGAGGAAGGGAGAGACGGACAGAAGCAGGAGAGAAGGAGGTTGGGAGGTTAAGGGAGGATGACGATGGATGGAAAGATGCAAAAAGAAGCAAAGAGGGGAAAGGGGGACAAGGGGCAGAGATCACTAATGAAAGTTCCCTGCTGTTTTCTCAGCTGTTCTTCTTGGTGCCCTGAGCAGTGCTGTGTACAAGGCCAGAAACTCTGGGTATGCTAAATGGGCCATCTCTCCCTCTTCCTTACTCTCACACACACTCAGTATGAATGGTGAATGAACACACCTAAAAAACACATCTTTGTGTCTGACTTAAAGCCTTATTGTCACCATGGTGACACTGTGAACAACAGAGTTGGTGTGGGACTTTGGGCCTTTGGGGGGTTTTGTGCTCCTCCAGCACCTACGTGTGTTATGTAAAGAGCTTGGCACACATATTGACCCAGGATGGAAGTGGAGAATGGGTTTCTGGGAGCTTCTCAACCTGTTTTTGCATTTAAAACTTGCTTCAAAACCAGAAAGATGGGAGCATATTTAACAGCACTGCTGACAGCAAAGTCATGCCAAAGACTTTAATGAGAAATTAGAAACCTACTGTGGAGTTGTCAGAGAAGAAAGTGTTTCTGCAAGGCTAGAGCTATGACTCAAAGCCAATAATAATAACAGTGTCATAGGTAAAATCTATACCTTTTCTGCGCTGAGGGGGAGCACAAACGCACAATGCACACAGCTGGTAACAGGCTGCAGATGAAAGCCAATTTGGTTTCTTTGTGCAACCGAGAGCTTCAGTTGGACCACAGGTCCCTGTGGAACAAAGACAGAGAAGCAAGGGAGAAAGAGGAAGAGATCGAGAGCGAGAGCGAGAGAGGGAATGAAACAGTGAAAGGGAGGAGAAAGAGAGCTGGGCAGAGGGGGGGGGGGGCGTCCTGGCCCACCTGGGCAAACAATAGCAGCGAGATGAGAGTGTGGCTCAAGGGCCCTCCCTGTCCCTAAAGTACACAGCTGTTGGTTGGGGCAGGCAGGCAGATCAAAACAGCCGCAGTCTACTTCAGGTGTTGCACCTTCAGACGCAAACGGACAATTTTGGAACAAGAGCCTTGGTTGCTATGGCGATGGCCGCAACAGAGAGACTCTTTTTAGAACTCACGTGAAATGATGCGTTAAAGTTCTTCATTCATTTCAACAAAAATTCAGAACAGAAAAACGGTGGAAAAGATTTACATACAGTTTTAAAAGATGCAAGGACGTTTTATTTAAGTCATTGTTGTTAAATGCATTTCATGCACACAATTTTGAGAGTATTATGATATATTTCATTTGTGTGCTGAAAGCAGCTTGTGTAGGATCCAGCGTTGTGTGTTAATGGATTTGTGTAATATGTCTATACTGAGTGTACTGAGCCTTGATTTCTGCTTAGGGTGTTGAAGCCTTCAATTGAATACATACAGAAAACCTTCTGTAACCACTTTCATGTAAGCCTTAGTTGCTCATGATTATTGTGAGAAGTGTAGTGTTGGTGAATGACCTTCTGCTTCAAGCATGGTATGTATGTGGATGGCTAATAGAGTCTGCTTGAAGCCAGTGTGCATATGGAAACAGCATCATAAATAGAACCACAGAGGGCGGAAAATTACCTTCCCTTCCGCTGGGTACAAGGACAACACTGTGGCAGGATCTGGAATGATGAGATCTGGAGCACACGGTTATAGTAAGAGCTTTTAATAAGGTCTAGCAAGATCTCATCTTTCCAGATACTGCCTCAGTTGTCCTGTCTGTTGAGGCACCGGTTTGAGCTTTAGGTTGGCTGATACGCTCAGACTCCTTCACCTTTGGACAACAACACTGTCTTTGTTTAAAGAGAAGCCATCTGTTTGATGATATATAGATTCTGGCTGTAATGAAAGACAGTGTGATGGTGTTGCTGCCTCCTTGACGTCCCTGCTGTGTTTAAAGGGGTGATGTGAATTGTGTCCGGTTAGTGTTGATAACACACACTGAGATGCCGTGTTCTCTCAGCTCAGTGATAGCCAATCGGGGCACATCTGGTGCCACATGTGTGTATTGTTTGTCCAAAAACCTTCCAAAAACCCAATACGCTGTAAATCAGTCAGTCCTGCAGGGCCATTAGGTGGTATGAGGATGTGAACATTGAACCGGTTGTGTGTAGCAGGACAGGACATAACCTCCTTGTTTAATCAGCCAGTCACACACACACACACACACACACACACACACACACACACACACACACACACACACACACACACACACATACCTAATACGGTTGAGCAGCTACTGTTCACATTTATAGTGATTCATTTGCCTCTTGTTCTTTTGTTTTTTTCTCTTCTATTTTTATTGTAGTATTTCTGCTTTTTCTTCTTTTTGTTATCTACAATCTCACTGGAACATGTTTTTTTTTTTTTGCTTTTCTCTGTGGGCTGATATATAGTGTCTTAATGCTCTTTGGTGCCTCTCAGCTTGAGCACCCAATAACCAGTTGTACTCAACAGACAATCCGACGCTCCTTGCTCATAAAACACTGGGATTAGTATCCAAGGCTTGGTGACCAAGCACACAGGAGAAATTCATTAGTTTGCATTGCTTTTTTGTGAAATGTAGCAATGTAGCAGTTTGAATATAGCAATTAAATATAGCAGTTTTTCCCCCTTTGTGGCAGCCTGTCTGCAGTAGTGATGTCTAAAGCAACGCGTTTGCCCAGAAGTAGACTAAAACCCCCCTTGGGTGTTGCCCCATTCCTAATGCTAAACCTTTTAATATTTAACCAGGATCCAATACAGGAGTAATTATTTTTCCAAACAAATTACGCCTCAGGCCGAAACCACCACAATCTGATACACCACAGCGATACATTCTCTGTCACAAGGCACTATTAGTCATTTTAAATTATTTATCAAGCTTGGGTGAAATAGGATTTGCTTCAGACCCATTTTATGACTAGCATACTGCTTGAACAGAATCTTGAGTGGTCTTTATATTCCAAAAAAGCAATTTTTATGAAAAGCTCCTCTGGCTCATCCTAAGAAACCCCTGGAGACGTCAATATGTGAGGAGTTCACTGAGACACAAGGTCAATAAAAATATTACGATGCTGACTTACATTCTGTGGAAACAGCCTTTTCTTATGACATCAATACAAGACCGCTATGTAAGACTTCACCCCAGACTACTCCACAATGATAACAGATACATGAATTACATTGTGTTGATAAATGTCATGCCATAAACCTCCCTTTTCCTCTTTTGTTGACCCATACATTTTTCAAATGGTAAAAAAAACTTCCCGTAAATCAGGATTGTATCGTATTTTGCCTTAGACTGTAACGTAGAAAAGGTTTCAGTTGTAGTCATCTGGACACTGTTTTCAGAATCATCACTACTTCCGGATGGGAGCCGAAACGTCTTGATTCTGAAAACAGTGTCCAGATGACTACGACTGAAACCTTTTCTACGTTAGAACACTCCTGGACGAATGAGGGCCTACACCGCCTTAGACTGTAGTTTCATTATATACCCTTTTCTTTTCAAATCCGTATTTCCCACTTAACTAAAGTGAAATATCTTTTATAAAACTTATGAACTTATTAAAACTGATCCTATCTAAAATTGACTACCATAAATGTGAGCTAAGTGTGGCATTAATAATTGGAATCTGAAAGTCACATAGCAATGCTGCTTTATGACTTTATGAGTGCTGCTGAAAATAGCCTGTGTGGTAAGAACAGAGCCTCATTTAATTCTGCCATCCGCAATGAAAAATAGCAACATTTTTATAGAGCGACAACTGTCACCATGAATATGAGCTATGTTTAACTGGGCTGTCGAACATCTTCTATCAAACACCATGAACACAGTTATAAGGGAGGGAGAGGTGGGACATAAAAGCAAGGTAAAAAGATAAAAGCGGATAAATTCGTTAAAATGGTAGTTAGAAGAAAATCAAGTTACTGTGTTGAGCCAGGGATGATACTAAATGGAGAGAGAGAGAGAGAGAGAGATATTGGGGGGAATTATCAAAGCCTATTTTTCTCTCTATACAGGGGGCCCCAGCTGGCTGGCTGAGTGACAGAGAGCTCTGCCCACTTGCCTGCCGCAATTTAGCCAAACTATTTACCCTCATATATGCACATTAGCAAATTCCTCCAATTGAAAAAACAAATGCATCTGTTTTGTTCTGTTGAAAACTTCATGGGAGTCTGCATGGGCCTCTGCACACTAGGCATTCTCCGTCACAGTGGCAGTCAGTCCTAACACACACACACACACACGCACACACACAACCACCATGGAGCCAATTGCAGGTCCCTGCCGGGCCTCCCCAATCCTCCCAATCCTCTCCCCAGCTGGACAGCTATAGCTTGGATCAGTCTCTCTCAGTGTCTCTCCTGCCCTCTGTCTACCTCTCTTTCCGACTGTTGTTGATAGTCTCTCTTATTCTCTGTCTTTATAACTCTCTCACACTGTAATTGTACCACTCAAAATTTCATCAGTATTCCCATGACCTGCCTTAAATAAGGAAATTCAGGGTCCCAAAATGAACATTTCTTTTTTTTCCCCCTTAGCAAGTCTTCATTGCCCTTGCTGCATATTTTCCATCCTGGAGTTAGCTTTTAAATATTCATGTAAGTGGATGGAAGAGGTGAGGGGGGTGAAGGGAAGGTGAGGGGAGGTGGGAAAGAAGAGAAAGGGAAGGAGGGCGGGAAGAAGCAGAGGCATCGCGCAATGGTGGGGGCTACCCCGTTTCTGGAGCTCCCTGCGGATGGATGGCGGGCATACAGGAATGGTGGAAGGGGGGGATCAGCAGGAGCCCTCATGATTTATTTAGACCCGGGGGCACTTGTGCCAGTTAGCCGCTGATGGCAGCCATCACCCTGCCAACCCACTGGTGTTTGAATCCAGAAAAGAAAGACAAATCTGTGTCAAGAAGGAAAATTAATATATGACTACTGCTGTGAGAAAATTCACCTGTCCGGTTAATGATTTTCAGACTTAAGTGAGAAGAAAATTCCATTGTTCTTTGGTCATAACCCTACAGTTGAGTCTGGACATTTTAATGACCTGCCACTTTATGATTTTACTATGATTTTCTTAGTATGAGTTATAATGCGGTGTTGTGCACTCTCCAAACACCTGTATGGTTGGCCAAGTTCCTACTTGTGTACTGGCAACGTTTGCTAACCACCCTAAAAGCTCAGGTGAGGAAGAATCTAATGTTTCAAATAAGCCAATCAATACAGAGCAGACAGATCACAGCCTTAGTGAGCTTAAGTGGGCGGCTCGCTGCGTTTTATCAAGGCAGCCTAATTTCTGTCAGCTTAATATCCTGGGAAATGTATGGAAATTGAACTGCGAGGGAGAACAAAGACAAGTAGCCAGGATGAAACGATGTGGTGAAACTCAGAACGCTCTGCCTTATCGTAGGAGCATACAGTCACACAGTAGCAGGGGTGCACAAACACACACACATGCACCACACACACTCACCCGGGCAGCCTGTCATAGGTGTGTCGATAGGTGTATCCATCAGCTAGGTGGTAAAGTTCACTTTTTCCCTTAAGAGTTAATTCTCATTCATTATTTGCCAAAATGACTATGAGCGGTTGACTACTGTATATGTTCCAATGCATATGCTTGACTACCGGTAGTTAATTAGCTTAGCTGCTACATGTCTCCTGCTTGCCGGCTGCTCTGTGGAGACACATGGTAGCTGCCCAGAGGCAAATTATAAATGAGAAACAGGTTATTAGGATTCTGTCATGCATACTAAGGTGTTATGACTGTCATAAAAAGGACAGTAGTGAATACAGGGAGCAGTAATTATCATTTTAGGGGTCTTTCTTTTATACACCAGTTCCTGATAATAGCAGATGATTTCAGCATCTACAGTCAACAACAACAGGATGACCCTGGCCCTGAGTGGTCACAGGCTAAATAAAAAACCAACCAAACAGAAAGTCAGCAAAAATGTAAGAACATGCAACAGCACCCACCCAGTCAGGCTCAACCTAATGAAAGCTCATCTGCATTAGTAATAATGTGCCACTGCTTGGGGGAAAGAGAGCGCTGTTCCAGGTACTGGTCAGGAATGCAAAACAACGACCCCTCTACACACCCCCACCTCCGTCCCTCTACACTCTTCTCCCCCATTCTCCTTCCCGTTCAAGATACTTTATCGAGAATCTTCACATAAACAACACCTGCACTACTAACAGTGCTGCTGCCACTGAGCGAATCTGCCTTTCCGTCCTTTTCTAATTCATCTTTTCTCTGTGGCAACCCGATCCTGGCGTTTACCTACCTTTCTCTCCCTCTCTGGCACATACACTCGCACACTTTAAGAGACGCTTCACAGAACAGTAACTAATAGCAACCTCATTCATTAAAACACCCCTTGATGTTTCGCACGGAGGCAGGGTAAATGTGCCGGAACGCTTGCCCTGTATGTCTGGTTGTGCAATGCTAACAACAGATAGAGAGACAGATAGACAGGTGGGGCAGGGGCTCGTCTTACACTCAGCCGCCTCAGCCTGAGCAGTGACTGCACCACCCCTGATGGAGACAGATACATATTTCATCAGTTAATAAGGCTAGGACATAAGCCCGGTGGTGTCAAAGATCCTACTGTAGCATCAGCTGCACCTATCTTTACTGCCAACATGAATAAAGATACGGGCTCTAAAAGTACAATGAGAAAATGCAGAGAGTTCCATAATATGAGCTTTTTGTGAAGTTTCCATCTGTATGCATTAAGATCTCTTCTGCCAGAGGCCTTTCACTTTACACTGATAGCGCTGAGAGTACACAGACACTGGCCACTTCAGATCACTGGTGACATCAACAAGCCCATTCCTCCCTCTCAGACACTATTGACTCATTTTCCTTTCACCCACAATGCCTAATAGGCTAATTCATCAGGCTCTACTTCAGTAGTGTATGTACCATATATGTTTCTCATGCATGTATAAGCATGAAGTCTGTGATGTGTGAATGTTGAGTAACAGGTACAAGTTGGCAGGTGCTGGCATGTGTGCAGTGCATGTGCAGTACAGCTTCAGGCTTCCAGGTTGTTAATATTAAGATGTTTAATTACTAGAGGATATTGCTCAGTCTCTTTCTCTATCCCTCTGTCTTGTGGCAGCTGAGCAAGCCACTGTAAAACTGCCACTGTGCGAAAGCACAGAAAGGGTGAGGTATGCTTGAAAAGAACTATGGAAATGAAAGCAAAATTGTTGATAGATGTTCGGGAACAGCCACACTCAAAGGTGGGATGAAAAGAAAGGGGCTAGACGTGATGATTAATTATTTAAATATGGGGATAATGGTGCACACTTTCAGACAGTCTCTCCTGGAAGCCATTCATAGTGTTGCACTCATTTATACACACAAGTAAGAATGAAAACAGAGCTTGAGAACAAAGTTTAAGCCTCCGCACACCTTGGCCAGTTGCTGTGTGAAGAGGGTGCGATTGTCAGATTGTCAGTTTCCTAAAGTTACAGAAATTGTCAAACGCATTTCACCCAAATTCCAATGTTGGAAAGGTGTGTGGGGAGGGTGTCTGAATCCCCTCCCCACACACCATTCCAAGTGTATGTCTATGCGTTCCATTATGAGGAGTCCATGAGCGAGTTCAGGCATCTATCGCAAACTAATCAAGGCATAGGGAGAGATTAACAGGTTGGGTCACTGACCAATTTTCTTCCTCTAGTGGTACTGTACCTAGTCATGCAGATAATTTGGGTTGTATTTGTTTAGGTTTTAAAAAATCTGTCTCTGAGATCACAGCCTAGTACAACATTTTGTTGGTGGCCCTCAAAGCAATTTAAAATTCAACAGAAACAATGTTCCTGTTACTCTGGATATTGCTGTGAACAGTTTTCTTTGGAACTACTTTCTACCAAAGAAATAGACCCTATGAAAACCGCTGACTGTTTGGAGGACTCCTTTGGATTGGGGTGGAGACAGGAATCTCAGACAGTGATATCTCAAAACCTGGGCAAACACTATCAACATGGCTGTAGATACTGCTAAACAACCTTGTTTTTCTTATTTGCCTGAGCCAACCCTTTAAGTATAACATTGCTTTGGGTTCAGGATTCAAATTTGAAACCCCAGTTAGGCTTAGTTGGTGCTGTAGTTGCGTCTAAAAGTTGCAGCTATGGACCAGACATCAGCTTCAGTTCCATGTCAGACCTCTAATGGATATAGCAGTCCTTTGGAGACACCAAAATTCATACCTAAATGACCTTTGGACAGTCCAGCAGACAGTCATTTAGGGTGAGAGAGTGTGTTCTCCTAACATCCCTGCCTTTGTCTGCACATTACACCTCTCTTTCCATACTAGCATCCACCACAAGGCCAACTCCTGCCAGCTGCATTGCCTCAGGAAACTTTATTTAAACTTAAATAATGTCTTGCAGCATTCCACCCATCTTATGGCCTTTACCTGATAAGATAAATAGAACAAACAAGCCCAACTGGGACAAGACAATAATCCCTTTATCTGGCACAGGGTAAGCTTGACTAGCCAGCTTACCTGTTACATCATTAGCTAAAGGCAAGAGGGAAGAAGGGAAGCAGAAAAGGAGAGGAGGATAAAAGAAGTAGGACCAGGATTAGGTCACGAGTTGATGTAATGAGGACATAAACACCACACAATAATTAACAACAGGACAGAGAGACACTGTAGCAGAATACAGAGAGCTTAAGGTAATAATAATAAGGGAGGTTCATAAAATTGTAGGGAGACTGTATTCAAGTACAGTGGCACCAAGTGTAGAAGTGATACAGACAGGCCTATTTGACAGGGATAGATGAGCTCAGCTACATGAGCCTGTATTCGCTAAGCACTGAAGTGAACAAAGTTGAAACTCTAAGCACCCTGAGAGCTGTTCTTGCAAATAGCACATCATTTGTTTACCTTGAATACTGTGTTTTATTTGCATGAGTCAACCTTGTGGAAAATCCATAAGTCATTTGCAAGGTTCTTACAGCACATACGACATCACCAGCATACGCTATCTATGACAGCCAAAATACAAACAGCCATATGTGAGGGGTATGAAATCCGCACCAGATAGATGTGAGCAAAAGCGCGTGATAATGGCTTTGTAGGTATAATGTCTACAATGGGCTTAAGATTCTTTCTTCATTCTCATCTATATGAAGAGGTTGTAAAAAGAGGAAAATAAGAAAGACAAACACATTGCTGTCCTCCATACCATTATCCCAGTCTCATGTCATTTCACCTCATCAATCAAAAACAGGGCTTTTTGAGAAAAACCTAAGTGCACTAAGACAAGACACCTATTTTTTCCACCTATTTTATTTAACAAGAATCAAAGAAGACAACAGGGGGATGTTTTTGCTGTTGTGGGGGATATTGAGTAACACAGAGCCAGCAGGTTGGAGCTGGCAATAAACACCTATATGTAATTTCTACCCTACCATCTGCAGAACAGAAACTATCCTGCTATCTTCTCATCGGAAATCATCAAAGATGGTTTGATGTTCTTCTCTAAGCTTCTGAACTCACCATGAACTCTACCCGCAGCCAAAGTTTGTTTGCTGCCCAAACTGCATGCAATACTAAGACACCCGCAGTGCTCATCTCCCATGAGCTCATTTTCTGAATTGAATTGTAAGACTTGCCTCATTCCTCACAATTAGTCCTGGTAAAGCACACACAGTCTTGTTGTTGACATACAGTAAGTGCATGACATTATGCAGTACAGAAAGCCCTGTGACACAGACACACAAACACACACCACTCCCAATGCCTCAAACCAGGGTCACCAAGTCCCTGGTCTAGGTTTTGGTGGCTGGTGGGTAATTTTCAATGTCAGCCATTCTTTCCCTTCCTCCACTGCCAAGAGGAAATGAAGGGATGATCTCTCCATTCTCCTCCACTCGTCACTCCCTGACAAAACAAAAAGGAACATTTTATGGCCTGCTTGTTGACCTACAGCCCAGGAGTAACAACAACAGGCTACTAGTGGTGTTTATTTCAGGATGAGCTACTTAAACTGATATAACAGCACTGCCCTGTTGACATGTACAATCCAATTCCCATACAGGGATCTTAATATACTGTAGATTTAGGAGACAGTTGGAGAGAAGTGTTTATAGAATACAGTTCAATAAACACTATTGCTCAGATAAAATAATACACCTGTCAGATGTGATAAAAGATGATCAGGATTTTTTTTAAATCTTTTGAATGCAGCAGTTTGAATTCCATTACTGTTTACTCTTAGTTCTCGCTACAGTAAGCCTTGGTGCTTAGTGTAGCATATTTAAAAAGCCAGTGATAAACTGTAAAGATATCAAAACCAAACTCTATCAACAGAATCCACTATGCAGGGACCACAAACTTCTCTTGACAGAATCTGCACTATGCACAGTTGCAGAGCCACCACCTGGCATGTGTGTGTGGGTATATGTGTGTGGGTGTGTGTGTGTTTACGTGTGCTGTACCATACACACACCTGTTCTTCCCTCAGCCTCAGCCATGGCCCCGGCACCAGGCCTGAGCCCCAAACAAAGCTTCTCTCTGTACAGACATGGACACTGTTTGATTCCTCACACAGTTCCCCCGAATGCTGCCTCTGCTGAAACCTAAACACACTGTTTGCTATGGGCGAAAAAGTTTAAGAAATACTGGGAGAAGAAAGAAAGGCCTTCCCAGAGACTCATCTGGTTCTAATGCAGGGCCCGCTGGTGTGGATTACAGGCACATATTACAGGAGAACTCAGGCTGACCCCTCATCTCTATCCCGGGGGAAATGGGAGCCAGCCACGGTGATGGGGGGCTGAGGGTCCAGGGGCCTGGGGATGAGATGGGTGAATAGAAGCCTGTGGGCAGGCTGCCACCCCACATGATTGGTGCCCTTCTTCAATGAGGGAGTTTCTCTGAGATCTTTTCAAAAACCCTCTATTGAAAAACAGGGAAAAAAACACCTTCGTCCCCAAAACCTCTCAATTGCTTAAAATATTTCCGTGGTTTGTCACATCTTTACCAGAGCTTCACCAAGTTTTGGAGGCCTTTAACAATATTCACAGTAACATTAAAACATGCCTGTTTTTTTTAATCACATTAAACAAGCAGTAATAAGCAGCTGGCTACTCAGCAAACCTTTGAGTTTTACTGTCCCATCCCACATTGGAAGGGGGGTTAACTATGAGGGTAAACAAGCCAACAGGAAAGGTAGAATCGGAGTGAAGAGAGAGAACTTCAGCAGCAACTCATAAGACTGGCAGCAAATCTGGGTGTTTGGCCAAATAATCAGCTCAACTATGAAAACACTGCTATTAAACAGGGATAAATAAACAAGATGCAGAAAGCACAATGATCATCCAGGGACAAACAGGGACGCATCTCTTTTTCTTTGTGCCATTTCCTCTTTGCATCTGCAATGTGACATAAAATACCTAAATTAAGTCTTTCATATGCATTTCATAAAAAACTAATTATTTCAAAGTTGCAGCTCTTACCTGTAGTATCTGGACTGTAGATAAGTGGAGCAGACTGCTTTGGACACATGGCTAGCTGAGCCAAAGTCAATGACTTTGACCCTGTAGGGCTGTCGAGACGGGTCCACAAGCATTATGTTCTCTGGCTTCAGGTCGGCGTGGATCAGGCCCAGGCTCTTCAGTTTCATTAGCGCTGTGGCCACTTGCTGTAGCACGGGTCTGATGTATTTGAGCGGCAGAGGGCTGAACTTGTTCTGCTTGAGGAAGTCGTACAGGTTCTGCTCCAGCATCTCAAACACCAGGCACGTGTGGTTCTTGTGCTGGAAGCACTCGTAGGCCCTCACAAAGTTGTAGTCATCTGCACTCTCCGTGCTGAGACGTGCCAGAATGCTGACCTCGATCTGTCCCTGCCGTGCATACGACGGGTGGTTTTTCAAGATCTTGATCGCTACTATCTCATTGGTGCCCCTCTTCCAACACTTAACCACCTGTCCAAAGGTTCCTCGCCCCAAGAATTCCAACACTTCATAGGTGTTGGTTATGGAGCAGAGCACCTCATGTTGCACCAGCTGGTAGTCCCCCTCACTGTTGGAGCCGCTGTTCTTGGACGTTGCCGTGGAGGTGGCGGCTGTGGCCACCGTGGCTCCACTGGCTGCTCCGTTCTGGATCATCAGTGGGCCGTGCTCCTCAATGATCTGCACACTGCTGTTGTTGTCAAGTTCCTCACTCTTGCGTTTAAGCCCGCATCGCTGGTAGGTATCTAGGAGACTGACCGTGCTGCGGCGTGTCAGGTTGTGAACACCAACCCCACCACCCAAACCACTGCCGCCGCCGCCGCCACCTCCACCACCACTGCTGTTGCTGCTGCTGCCTCCACCCCCGCTGCCCAGCAGAGACCCCACGGCCCCCGAAGTGCTGCTGGCTGAGGCGACCACAATGTGGCCAGCGCTGGCTGGGAAGATGAGTGCCTGCTCGTAGGGCAGGGTGGAGCTGGCGACCTGCAGGGAGCTATTGATGCCTAGGGGGCCACTGGCGGATGACAAGTTCTTGCTGCTGTTGTGGCTGTAGACTTTGCTGTGTGTGCCGTACCCTGTCATATCCCAGTTACAACTCTGCTCCACCTTCAGTTTCTTCACGCTAAAGAAGGCACTTGATTGGAGAGTGTGAGGGGAGAACACTTGCACTTGCGAGGCCATACCTGTGACAAGAGGGGAACAGAGGGGAGGAGCAAAGAGGACAGGAGGGGAATGAAAGTGAGAGGTTAGGAAATTGAGAGTGTCTGAAACACGAGCGGTAGCCAGAAGCTTTAAATAAAGACAGCTTGGGTCAGAGTAGGTCATTAAAACACCAAGCATATATGCTGATGCATTAGCATATTAACCTCTTGAACTCTTTAACATCATAGTAAAGTAACAAGCATTAAATAACCTTCAAAATGTCATTAAGCATTTGTTGCTTTGGCATTAAATTGTTTCTAATTAGTACCGTCGTCTATTATTTTTGTAATATAACATCAGATATTACATCATTAAAACTGGAGGGAAAGGGATTGTTTTTTTAATACAATGTTATGACATTTTTTTATATTGTTACATAACATAAATAAAAGCCAGAATGTTTAGCAGAAAGATAAGCAGGTTTAGATTGAGTAGTGCTTATGCAAACCACTGGTTCATGCAGAGGAAATGCCATTTCCCCACTGTTCCCATCTGCAGCAAAGTAAATAGGCTGAGTGAATACTAAAAGAATACCCTTTCATGGGACACACCACAGACACAGCGGAGCAACACAAAAAAAGGCCCACAAAATGTCTTGAGGAATGATTGCAATTTCTTTCCCTTCTACACAACCCAGCCCTTGCATTTATTGGTACACAATTACTCAGTTTAGGGAAGGTGGTGGAAGAAATTTCGTTCAAGTAACTGAGAGCAGGAGAGGGGCACTGAACTCCCTCTCAACTACAGATCCCGAAGACAACAAAACAAAAGCAAAACTGCAGCGAGGCTGTGCTCTGAACTCCTGGGAACAAGCTGCCTCAGAATAAGCAAAAGCTTCTCCAAGCAAACAACTGCCCAAAATAGTCCCTTTCTTTATCTCTCTCTTTGCTAACAGGCTTGTTTGTAACATTGAAATGATTATTACAGCACAAGGAAGATTATATGAGACTTGTAGTAATGCTATGTTTAAACAGTTTCCAGTAAACACAAAATGAGTTTACTGCTAACAAACTAAGAGCTTCCACCTGGCCATGCCAACGCCCACGCAATTAGGCCTTGCTGTTGATCAACTGATGCACGAATCAAAGAATGTAATGGTTGCAGCTCGCACACAAACACTAACAAAATCCATGCATGCAAACAGCCCTTAAACTTTGTTTGCTGTTGGAAAAAAATGCTGCTTTTGTGTGTTTAATAGAAAGCTGGGAAGTTTTGTTTTGTTCAAAGATAATTAGAGGACCATTTCCCTTCAAGACAGGAGGACATCCATAATTGTGGGCTTTATTCTGTGGACAGAAAACAGAGAGGAGGGAACATATCTGGTCACTTTGTCATTATTAGCCCTTTGAGTGGTGATGATGATTAATTCAGTAGGAAGTTGGCAGCCCTGCACTATACTTTGCTTCATTTGTCTTCTTTAACTCTCCTAACCTCTCTTCCTCCTCCTTTTTAGATTTTTTTAAGTCTCTCTGTGGCCTTGCTTAGACTTACTAGTTATCTGCGTGGTCATCTGGTCTTAGCCCTAATGCTGCAGGATTGAAGCTGCAGTGCACATTAGAGGGCTCACTGTAAGCCTGGTGGATGTTGTACAGTAGCTGATGTAGCATGGCACCTCCATGCTTACTGTAATACTTATTTAAGCCTCAGCCATGATATCTGCACATATGTGGTCTGAACAATCATTAAGATGAAGTGTTTTGAAGTGTGCCCACGCCTAGTCACTTCATGGCCAGTCCCGTAGGTATGGCTGGTCCAGAGAGGTAATGAAGATGGTCCGCTAGGCTATTAGGGGCAAGGCTCTCTGCTAATCACATAAGCCCTGAAGGCCAGATGTCACTCCTTGGATTACCAATTCCTGTGCCTGGACTTTATGCTAAAAATAATTTGAATGATGGGTTGTGTCACAGAGCGGCGTCAACAGTGTGTGACTGAGAGCCTGACAGGATAATCACAGGCACAGACTGATGAACACAAAGAGGGATGGACAGACACAGAGCGGGCTTGCTCCTCTTATGGAAAATTCCAGCATTACATATTTGCCAGCATGATTATGGATAGCTCAAGGTTTTACAAGTCCAGATTGAGGCTAGCTGCTCTTTGCATTGGCATCACATGAATTCCTCCTCAACCCTGATCTTAGTCACTCATTCACTCTGTCAGTTTTAACACTGTGGTCAAAGAGTTCACTTGACATTGCCTACACGGTGCAATGAACTGAGGGCCACACATGTTCCTCATGTGACTAAAATATAGCTGACAAAAATGTTTAGAAATGCATAGGAACCTCTTGAAATTCAGCTTTGACTTGTAAAGAAATTCTGCACAGCTGGTTTTGCTATAAAACTAAAAGCTGTACAAACAGCATCATAGTTTAGAGCCCTGTGTGGAACACAGATAAGTAATTAAATGAACCAAAAGTAAGAGGTCAAATGGCTGGAATGTTATCTCATGACAACATACACGGGCAACAATGTGACCAATTATACTTCATTGGGAAAGCGGCTCCAGTCCTCGTGAATCACTCTTCACCCAAACTGAAGTTCAAACATATTTATGATCTAGAATCTGAACAACCAAACCCTCTATACTGTTGTCTGAAACAACACAGTGCAAAAGACATTCCCTTGAAAATGTCCTTCTGAAGTTTATTTGAATTTCTGAACTCTATGCCAAGCGCAAAACTGTAAAGGTCCATTGTTGTGCATTTACAATGTTGGAATGCCTTCAGTAGCCAAGGCTTTCCATTTAGCATACCTAAAGGAACACTGTGTGTCCCACATACTGCAATTAAGCAGAGACATTTTCCACTGTTTAGAGGCAGCATGTTGAAATGGTGGTAGTCACTGTTTTCAGAGAGATTACTTCTCTGTCAGGGGTTTGTTAATCTCCTTTTTGGGAGGATCAGGACCGTTCTGCATGCCATGCGAGGGTGAGAGACGGACTGAAAAGGAGGGAAGGAGAATAGAGCATGGAGAGCAGGCCCTCACATTCTAGCCTGTGACCTGCCTCTGTTTGCTCTCTTTTATTAAACCCGTCATTTATACTCTGCTGACAACATGACAGAGAGTATTGATGAGGACGCCTTTAGATGCCACCAAAACTGCCAAGTAGTCCTTTGTAATTTCAAATAGTCTTTCAATATAAAACCTGCCTATCATTCAACTCATCCATGCCTGTTCTCAAAGTTATGTGCAAATCACTGGGAAATTATTTCTGACTGTGCAGACAAAGCATTATCTCACCCTTCGCTGCTGTTTACATGTGGGTGTTGGGGTACTGATTGCCACACCTTCAACCCTTTTCTGAACACCCTGACACATACAGGCGGAAGACAAACTAAAGGAAAGACCAACATAATGTGTCTTAGTAAGATATTGGGCCACCAGAACAGCTTCAATTCACCCTGTTATAGCTGCTCCAAGTTTCTGAAAATCTCCTGGAGGAATGAAAACCATTCTTCCAAAAGACATTCCTTCATTTGGAATTTTGATGATAGTGGTGGAGAGCACCGTCTACCATGTCAGTCAAAACTCTTCCATAGGTGTACAGGATGACTGCAAGGGCCATAGCATATGATTCACATCTATATTGTACCATTCAGTGAGCCCCTGTACTCTGTATGGAAGCACCTGCATTTGTTTCTTAACTCATGTATCCAGGTTTTCTTTTAATTTGTCACCCATCTATATATGCATCTTTAATTTGAGGGATGCCCCATGTGCACGGGTATCATGGCCAACAGAACGACTGGTGGAAAAACTGTAGTGGGGACAGTGACTTTGTGGTTAAACACAACAGTGAACGCACCACAGAAGAGGAACATATTGTCCATACAGAGCAGCCTAGCCTTGTGTTCCTGCCTCCTGCCTGAGTTCTGCCCTCAGTCGGGGAGCTGGAGCTTGACACTGCATCTCTCTCTCTCACCAGCGGCCACTATTGACCATCCTGTCTGCTTTTTTAGCTCTCTCATCTCTGCTTATTTATAGAATAATGCATCAGACGAGCTCTCTGGGAGATACTGTCACGCAGGCTGCTGCTCCATCAGCCTTTATGCTTATCCTGACCACAGTATTTGACCAGTAGGAATTGCCTCACCATTTCTCTCCTCTCTCTTACAAATACACAAAAGAGGACGGATATCCATCGAGCATATTAACAGCCTAAAAGGCAAATATAAATGCTGTTAGACAGACAGACATACACAGGAGTTGTTAATCAGCAACAAGCCTGCTGTAAATGTGACACTCCCTCAACTCTCCCCTTCCTGGAAGCAAACAGCCAAAGATACAACATGTTGTGTTAGCTGTGAGATAACATGTTCAGTCAGCACATGCATAGCTACATAAGCAAGAACAGACACACACAAGCAATAGCACACATGTCCACATGCAGTTGCACACAGGAGCACCAATACAAAGAGGTGCATACAGCTACACACATTCACATCAACTGATGTGAAACACAACTCTGAATACGTTATTAGCTTTCTTAGGGTCTACCTGAGCAATGATTATTTGTGTAGTTAAAGTTAAAATATTAACATTTCTAATCTAAAGTAGAGCTGAAAAACCTGGCTCCCCAGGGTAACTGTCAGTACATAAGGAGGCTGCTATTCACGTTGTAAGTGTGGTCATAAAACGGCTGGTGTGAGAAAAACATTTGCCTTGTTTATACTGCCAGGTCAGCCTAACCAGGCGCTGAACCAAGGCACAGGGTGGAGGAGAGGAGCGGGAGATGAGGAGGAGTGCGAGGGGGAGGAGGAAGTGGTGGCAGAGTGGCTCTGCTTGAGCTGGATTTCTTATTAAACAAATCACGAGTGTAGCAAGTGTACAAAGCACAGCACCCAACTTCCTCCCCACCGAGAGAAAGAAAGACAGAAAAAAGACAGAAGACAGACAGACAGAAGGAAAGATAGAAAGACAAAGAAAGACAGACAGAAAGTCACAAAAACACAAATAAAGACATACAGACAGGAAGACAGAAAGACAGACAGACAGACAGACGGACAGACACACAGAAAGAAAGACAGTCAGAAAGAAACAAAGAAAAATAGAAAGAGACAAAGAAAAAAAAGAAAAAGAAAGACTAGCAAAGACAGACAGACAGAAAGAAAGACAGAAAGACAGACACACAGAAAGTGAGACAGACAGAAAGAAACAGACACACAGAAAGAGAGACAGACAGAAAGAAAGACAGACACTAACACAGAAAGAGAGACAGGCAGAAAGACAGACAGAAAGATAGACACACAGGCACACAGAAAGAAAGACAATCAGAAAGAGAGAAAGAAGACAGACAGACAGACAGACAGAAGGAAAGATAGAAAGACAAAGAAAGACATACAGAAAGACACAAAAACAGAAAGAAAGAAAACAAAGAAAGAAAGACAGAAAGAAAGAAAGACAGACAGAAAGAAAGAAAGACAGACAAAAAAGAAAGACTGACAGACAGAAAGACAGACAGACAAAAAAGAAAGATAGACAGAAAGAAAGAAAGACAAAAAAGAAAGAAAGAAAGACAGACAGACAGACAGACAGAAAGAAAGAAAGAAAGAAAGAAAGAAAGACAGAAAGAAAGAAATAAAGACAGAAAGAAAGAAAGAAAGAAAGAAAGAAAGAAAGAAAGAAAGAAAGAAGCCTGGTAATAAATGCCCTTGCTACAGCAGAAGTAAAGCGTTGAATGTGGAAAAGATAAGAAGAAACTATTTGTTCTGTGCAGTCTTGTGTGTGGCAGCATAAAATGAGAAGGAGCGAGCTGAACACGTGCCTGACCATAAACCAATGGCACCTGTTAACTCATGGCTTGACTGTACTACCATTGACATCCACTGTGCGCATCAAGCTGCGCAGCTTCGACGACAGTTGCAAAGTGCGGGGCCATGCAGGGACACACACCTGATAAGCAGCCGCTTTCCACAATGCTTATCATTTGCACACAGTAAGAAAAAAATGCCCGACTACACCACACTTCCTCTTATGTCATTAGGATCAACAATGACAGCTGGACACAATGTACTATAATGAGATCAGCATAGGAGAACTGCAGGCAAGAAACAGTAACCCGACATAGAAAACAATGGGGGAGGACACACAGATGAGTACAATGTGGGAGAAAACATTATACATTGCCAAATTGATTTGAGAGGGGCCAGTGCAGTATGGATTTTGTTGCTTGCCGACTATGTTGTGCTACAATCTACAGACAAAGTATGAGGTTTTAGTGTGAATGTGAATGGCAGCCTTGTTTTCTGCTCGTACATACTGCAACCTGAGGTTTTGAAAGAACTGGGCTTCAGTAAGTGAAGGACAAAAGCCAGTCATATGCAAACACAAAATTAAATACAATAATGCCGATGTTCACACAGGGACACGCATGCCTGCCTACACAAACACAAAGAGCCAGGTTCCTGTTAGCTCCCTATCAACATTTTAGTCATTATCATCACCCTAACATTCACTCAACAGAAGGCCCAGAGTAGAATGAGGGTCTGATTTCTTCCTGGACACACAAATATAATTATATTCTCAGACAAAAATGATCAATTGACAGATGAAAAAACAAAACAAAGGAATTTAAAAATGTTTTAAAAACATCTAAAATAATCCACCACCATTTTCATTTCTTGTTGCATGGGTTACCTAATATCTTACCATTCAGTATGTGAGGTTCAGAATTGTGTTAACCCCACTAATATGATTATCACACCCAAAATGGTAAGTGAGTTTATAGTCTTTACTCTTAACTCTTTACTACATTTCTGGAATATGAGCACTATCGATATTCCTTTCGACACGCTCACCTCCAATAAGGATGCGTCCAACACCACACACACAACTCTCTGCATGTGTGCAGAATGTGTGTATGCACGTGTCAATAGGCGTGTACCGACAGATATGAAACAGTACAGTTCTGAGACTCCACGTGTGTGTGTGTGTCACTTTGTTGTTAGGACTTTCTCAACTATTTGTCAAAGCTCTAACATCTTAGCTACGTAGTTACAACATGCATGAAATCACCACCCCAAAACACACACCCAGAGGGATTAATCTGATGCCCCACCTCTTTGAAATCCTGTGATGAACCCCGACAACAGAGGAACCAGTCCAACCTGACCAGGCACCTGGGACCAATCACACACAGACAGGGCCACCACTTCCTGCATTTCTAAAACACAGATGTATTTAAACAGCAAACTGACAGGAATGTCTAGCTTTAAAAAAAATACAAAAAGAGAAGAGGAATGAGTTGCTAGGAAAAGAAATACCTGAATGAAAATACTTTGCAGATTTCTTTTTTTTCTTGTTTGTTTTATGTACAGCTGGTAAAAAAAAAACTACCAATGCCCGGCAGTTACTTTCAGCTCTCAGTTGTTTGCAAGGTGTCAGTTTGAAACCAGGATGGCGCAGGGTGTTTTTGAATGGCAAGTTGTGACATACAGGCCAGGCAGTGTGTTCGATAATAAGTGCTGATACTGCCTCAGAAACAGCAGAAAGAGGAAGAAACAGGCAACTTCTATCCATCTCACATCGGAGCTCTTTATAAACCCCACATGTTGTTAGCCTTCTGCTCCCCTCTCTCCCCCCAGTATACTCCACCTCCCTATGCTCTCTACTATCAAATACAAGCTGGGGATGGTGCACATGCCTCCCCAGGCGACATGAGTGTGTGATATTTCAGCGGGGTGTGTGAAGCTCCTGCTTGGGGCCTATTAAGGCCACAGATCAGACTAATTTAGACTAAAGATGCCTTTTTCTCCCTCTAAAATGCCTCAACATGCACTCCTGCCTTCATACTGCAGGTGACTCATCCATATGCACGCTCAATAAATTGTTTTAATCTCCTAATCTCTCTTCATCTTCTTCTTTTTAACCCTCTCTCCTTCTGTAGCGTCCCTCATTCTGTCTGTCTCTTCTTTGACAAAGTAAGGGGGCTCACCATGCTATATATTCAAACAGCTTTTAAAAGATTATAACACATGTTCACATACCAATTTAGCAAGCAATATGTGTCCTTAATCCAACTGACAGTGTCGTAAACATGGCTGTTGAGTCTTTCTGGCCACAGAACTGAGGTAATAAATATAGCTAGCCAACTCAGCCCTCTGCGTCTGATTCAGCGTGAAATTCATGGCTTTAGCCGATTATATTTACAGTGTCCTCAGAGTCACAAATAGCAGTCAAAGCCAGGCAGGAAATGGCTATTCTGACCATCAGTTTAACACCCACATACTGAGAGGCCGTGTATGAGAAGTACACATTTGAATTGGCTTGCATAAAAGGTAAAGAGTTGTTGGTTTTTCAATTATAACCATTATTAACCTTTGTTTAGTAAATTGCATGAAACAAGATCCATCTACTGTAAGAATTTGCCAGTTTTGGCTTGTTCCTGCGGTCTGAGTTGTTTCTAAACTCACAGTTCAGTAGTAACTGAGATTAATCTTAACAGATGGAAAAGATGAGCTGTGGGAAGCCAGTAAATAATGATTCATCACACTGTAAGATGCTTTACTGTGAATAAAGATGTAAATGTTAGCCTAGCTGAGGTATTTTTTTGGCCAGGCTATTAAAATGTTAAAGGATCTGAATGAGGTCCATGTTACTGAGATGGATGCCACTTAACGCTGCCATGTTTTTGCCCAAATGTCTTTAAGTTTAATGCTTATGAATGCAGAACTCCTCCTCACACGCTGTCTCTGTCTCACAGAGGCCTAATGAGGTAAAAACAACTTGCCTGGCCTGGACCGCTCTGAAGCAGTAAAGGGAAGAGAACAGGTCCTCATAGCTAAAGGTCAACTTTTGGCCTTTTTCTGGGCCAGCTTCCCTAAAAGTGATGGAGGGGTGGGAGCATGTTTGTATGTGTCAGCAGCTGCTGGCCTCTGTCAGGGGAGCTGAGGAGACGGGCGCTGATCCCAGATGTAAGAAGGAGACAGGTTAAAGGAGACGAGGGGTGAGAACACCACCACCACCAAAATCCCTCATAGACCAGTGGACCCCCTCACCACCAACCAACCAACCCAAAACACCCCCCACCCCCAAGCACCCCTGACCTCTGGCAGTGCCCCTGAGGCCCATGGGCCCCCAGAAGAGGGTATTCATCTCTCTACCCCAGCTCCACTGCCTCCCTCCCTCCATTTTCTGCCTTACTTTTTCAATCTCAGTTACTCCCTGTCTCTCTGCCATTCTCTCTCTCCCTCTCTGTCTCTCATACTGAATGGAGGGGTCAGTTCAAAAGGCTGCGCCAGGCAGAGCTGCTGGCTGGCCATGATGTGCCTGAGGCTTTGAAGTGAGGAGTGGATCTAAAAGGTGTGTAGCCTGTTTTTTATGCTGCAACACACTTGGGCCTAGAAACATAAATAGGTGCTGCTATTGCTCTTCCTGAATTATGTTTAGTTAATTTACCATGAATGCATACTTAAACTTTATAATAATAGGCCACACATACAAGACAAGTGTATGAGGAACAGCAAATTTCAGCAATATATGTTTCTGTTTTGTGAGCACAAAAGGTTGTCAAAGCTAAGCATGCTTCTACTACAAAGAAATGTCTGCAAAAGCACTTTGTTAGAACTTTAAGAATAAAATAACAGGAATAGCAAAGGCATAACCATTTCCTCAAACCTTTCTGAACTGCCATTAAACAACCATAATCATTCACTTATGCTATAACTGAATCTTACTAACTGTCTAAATGTTCATGTAGCTGAGAGGAAATATTTCTTACAGTCAGGACATTCAGCGTTTTCTGATGTCAGTTCTGGAGAGGTAATTAGAGGAGCCACAGGATTGTCTAATTGAATCAATGACTTTGTAACATCTCTCCCCCTCTACATTATCCCTTAAAAGCTCATAAAAAATTGTTTTCCAGCATTCAGCGGTAACGAAGAAATCATTTTCTCTACATATGTGAATATTAAATAGATAGAGACCATTTTACACTTCATGACTATAATTCTTAAAATCTCTGAGAGATTTCTTTCAGCACATTTTGTCACTTTAACCTCCTGCTCCTTTTGATGTGTAACTTGTTAGTTTACTGCATAGTGAAACTGATTTTTCACAGGGAATATGGGATTCCCAAGAGAATCCCTGATCTGATCAAATTAAGAAAAAAAAGACATCACTTGAGAGGGAGGGGTGTATCTGTAACAGTGACCGCCACATTTTATTTCCATTGCTGACTAGCATGGGGATGTGTCATCACAACTGCTTTCACAGTAATTGAATAATGACAATCACACAGCATGTAGAGAAAGAGAGAAAAATGAAATGAGATTGAATAAGATGAGAAATGGAGAATGAATGTATGTCAGAAATATGAGAGCAAGTATTACACAAAAAGCAAGCAGGGGAAAAGGAAAGGGCTTAAGCTGTTCATTTCCATGCCTGTTGACTCTTTTGACTACCCCAGTCCTTGTCTATTGCTGTCTCCTTTCTCTGTTCTTTGCCTTTTGCCTCCTGGCTCTGGACAGAAATGGGCTTGAGCGCTCGTCTGAGCTTTGAAGTCCTTTGGTTATCAGCCAAGCGTAGCACTGTACCTGCAGCCATCTGTGAAGGGGCCGCCAGCAGCCACCCATCGCTCCACTTCCCTTCCATGACCGAGAGGGGCCAAAGCCAGGAGTGGTGATGGGGCTGGCAGCACATTAGCTGGCCGCACACGGTAGAGCCCATAGCTGTGTCTGTGTCAATGAATACGAGAGTGTATACCCTAACCTCAGTGCCCTAATCTTACTGTGTAATTCAGTCCTTCTCTGCTCATTTCTATCCGTAAACACCCTCTCTATCCTCCCCCTCCCCCATCTTGTCTCTTTCCCTTGGATGAGGAGGAAAAATGTGGCGGTTATGAAAGGCTCGATTAAAAACGGCAAACCATTTTTCACACCGTGCTTAATGTAATATAAAGAGACTGTGAAGATCTTTTGTTTAAATGAGTGAGTGTGGTAGTTGCCCTCACCATCCAGCTGTAGTACCTTACATCATCTGTTGTCTTTACACCACATTTGAGGCTTTGTTCAACTTTTTTACTTGCTTCGTACGTGCATGTGCAATGTGACGTGTCAAGTTGAAAGGCCCAATGAGCCAGTGATAAATACAGCCGGTAGCGACAGCTCTCTTCCAGAGAGTGCGATGTCAAATGGGGGTACATTATCTCAAACAATAGGATTAAGACCTGCGACAATGTGCACCAAAAACAAGCCGGTGGTTTGGTTTGGGGGGTTAGTGATGGCACTAAGACAAGTTGGGGGGACTGAGTAAGGCGGGAAGCGATGGGGGAGTCTGAGGGCTTTTGGGTGGGGGTCATGATTACGGAGAACAAAAAACCTACAGTAGTTAGACCTCTTCTCAGACCCGCTTCCAATTCCACACACAGATACACACACACACACACACATACGTGGGGGCTTCCAATCTGGCCATCAGGCTGTTGCTGAAGTGTCACATGGGCACCATGTGTGCTGGCCAATGGCCTCTCGGCTTATCAACAAACAGAGTGGGATGGAAGGACAGATAAGAGATAGACGTGGGGGTGGGGCAGGGAGTGGGTGGGGGTGGGAGGGGTTATTGGCGGATGATGATTGCAAAGTGAGCATGTAATATATGGTATGCGTGCAACATGCAGATCATGCTCAGCTCATGCTGCACTGTGCAATATTATTAACATATATATATATTTGACACCTTCAGCATATAAAGTGCCCTTTATGCTCCAGGAATCCCTGTGTAATTACTGCTTAACAGGCCCAGGTTAACAAAAGACTTCATTCACTCACTGCGCTGTGTTGAGAAGCAGTAAAATGTGTTTGAACCGTAGATCTCATAGCAGATCAAAGCAATGGATGTGTCATAAGGTGCAGAGACTCTCAGCACTTTATAACAGATGCTACTCTCATCCTTGCTGTAGAGCGCTTACTACATTACTTTTAGCAAGAGAAGGTTATTTTAAATCTAAAATGGACATTCATTTATGTTTTACTCTCACGCTGATCCTCAAATACGAGGAGATGAACATTTTTTAGGTAACATGGCATCCCAAATGCTACAAATCAATTTTGAGAATAAATTACACATTCGGAATTCAAATAATTAAAATACTTTTGTTTTAGTGTTAATTCCAGCAATCAAGTGTACTGTGATGTGTTTTATAACATCAGCATAGGTTTCAAGTAGGTTTCAAGTTTTTAAAAGCAGATATCACATTTTTGCAACTTAAATCCATATAAAAACTTTTATATTACAGGCCAGTAAGTAAACTAAAAAACAACTGTAAGATCCCTGTTACACTAGTTTCCTCCTTAACAGAGCCTGGAGTTGTTACACTGCTAGTTAGAGCCAGAGGCAGCTGTTCCACACAAGCTGACACCATACACAGTGTGAAACAACAGTGCAGGGAAAAAAAGGGCCTTCACACATGCATGACAACCAATACGGAAATGCCTTGTGTAAGCAGTCGACAGAGTTGAGGCTCCATCCCAGCCAGCCTCCCACTTCCACTTTGATAAAAACGAACTAATGTCAGCAACTGATGTGGTCTCCCGCTTCAAGGACCTCGGAGCGCGGCTTTCGGAGTCGTTTCCGAGAGAGGTCTGAAACATATGGCAGAAGCACTAAAACAGGAGGCTTACTGACTTAGGAGAAAATGAGAATTGCAAAGTCCCCTTGCATCTCAATTGAATTTCCTCCACATGAGAAAAAAAAAGAACCAGAAGAATGATGTGCTGGGGTACTGGAGGCAGTTTTACTCCAGAGAAATTTGCTGAAAAGAGTATATGAAAAGTTGAGCCTGTTGAAATAGCCAGAGGTATTCTGCTCATATTCAAGGCTGGGCCTCCTGTGTCAGACTGGCCTCTACTAACCTGTCATTTCAGTTCAGGCTGATGTTCCCCTCCCTCCACCCCATCTGTTTCCCAAACCCTTCAGATCACACCTGTGAACTATTTCAGCACATCAGAGAGCTCACATATTCCCTAGTCTTCAACTGAGAGCTACACACACACCTCATCTCACATAAAACTCACATTCTATCTCCCTCCAAAGCCTCAGCTTTTGCTACTAAATGCTTCAACAAATCAATAGCACAAAGAATCTCCGAACACTGGATTGCACTTCCTTTTCGTGATAGGGAGCTTTGAATAATGCAAAAGCGATACTTGGAAAGACAGCTTATCCATTTTCATAACTCTTTCTGAGCAACCCGCCTCCCAAACAAGTCATAAGGTGATGCATCAGGTCAATAAACAGATCAAAAGGGCAGCTGAGTGAAAGTGAAAAACAAGAGATAAACATTCACAATGGCACCTACAAGGATTTGCAGAGAGATGACTGTTCTTTCCTGCAAGCTATTTAACTATCACCCCATCTCTTACCAACTGCTTAGCTATCCTCCCTCCCCAGGCCTTTCTCTTTGTCCACTATGGACACTGAAGAGCTAAACACACCGCCCTGCTTGTCACAACAGTCAGGAAGAGAGACCCTCCTCGGTTCCTGTGACTCTGCCACAGGGTGTGACCCTGCTGTGGTCCCCAAAGGCCTCCAGGGTTCTTCCTGCAATTCTAATCAAAGTTTAAAAAGCTGCAACCTTGGACTCTAAGCCTGGGTCGTGGCCTGTGAGGAAGACATCAATCAAGCGGCTCCAAGCAAGCGTGAGGGGAAGAGGGAGGGAGACAGAGAGATTTGAGGGCAGTTTCTGGGAAAGTCTGGCTCTCTCTGTCCTTCTGTCCTCAGAGGGGCAGGTTGCATTCCCCATACCTGGAAACCACAAGGTACTTTAAAGTTGCATTAACACATAATGGTCGTGTGGATGGATAAAACATTAATCTGCCTGTGATGCTGCAGCGCCTGTCACCACCACCACCACCATCATCATCAGCCTCTGAGTCATACTCCAGTCCATTTTTCCAGGCAGGAATGAATGAATCCTCTCTGGAATAGTACTGGTTGACCTGTGAGAGGCAAATCTGCAAATGAAGTTGCCTTCCGCCCAGCTCGGCAGCTGTCTAATCCTCTCGCAGACCTGCCCTACAAATGGGTGTATTCGGTCGCATACACAGATAGAATCATGTGCACATGCAGGCATGAGCACACCACAACACCCATATCTAGCCACGGGAGAGGGCAGGCAGGCAGGGTTTGGCGCTGTCTGAATATTAGCTTTTCCACAGCTGGGGGCTGCTGGACCTGCTCCGTTCATCAGACATCCATCAAGGTGTCAGTTTGGGTTATGAGACCAGGTTCCCAGGGTGATCAGACCGCTGCCCTGCCTGCCAGCAGGCCCGCCTGATGGCCTTCTGTCTGGGCCAAGAAGGACCAAAGGCAAACACGTAAAAAAAAGGAAAAAAGCATAACCAACAGGAACGTGGACACAGATTCACACGAACACAATGATCACCATCTCACCCTTGTTTAAAGAAATGATTCCTAATAAATGATTATGAATGTGAAATCAAGTTCAGCAAACAAAAACAAAAGTCTATTGTTAAAGTGTTTTTTCCTCAACAAGCTCAACTTTAAACTGTAAGAGGAAGTACTTAATCATATAGATTGAAGTTATTAGTTGCCCTGTAGTCAAGGGTGAGTAATCACCATTATAGCCAGTCTTAGTCTACATGAAGGACGCCCCACCCCCAACACCTATTTTCCACCAGAGACTTTGGTCATTTCCATGACTGCTCTACATAACAACCCTCTCCAACTCTGAGGAGGACAGGCAAGGTAATGAATTCCCCCTGCCGCCTCTTTCTCTTCCCTTCTCCTCCTCTCTGTGGTGAAGGGAAAAGCCAGGGAATGTAATTTACACTAATTACCTTTTGCATGGGAGTCTCATTTCAACTTTTCTTTTCATGTTGAAATGCCGTAGTCTCGGGCTATGCCTCTAAGCTTCAACACCCCTAATGAAAAATAACCACAATATTCCTATAGTGACATAGCAGCACTTAGTGAAGAGTTTGTAGCAACCTTATTGTAGTTTAAGATGCTGCATCTTCTATAGTAGCCTATTATATAACCTAAATATTTCTATTAGAACCCGCTTATGCTAGTGATATTTGTATAATGTCACTTTAAAATGTGTTAAAGTATTACTTTCAATAGTTCTTTTTCTTAATGGTAATTTTGAATAGAAAATAAGGGGTTCCCTTTATCACCAGCAGAGGGACTATAGAGTAGACAAGAAGATATTAAACATGAGGCTGTTAAAAATAAATTTTGGAAACATCAAGGCTCATCATTTGCTTTGTGCTACTATTCAGTTTGCATAGGCTTCTGATCAGCATGTGAACCTCTGTTTCCTTTATGAATACTGTTAGAGGGTATCTGTCCTATTGTAAGCTTTGTCCAAAAATCATCTCTACAGGCTACAGTAGCCTATACTACTTCTGAATGATACATTACTACAGCTGAATTAATTAACTGCATGTAGTTTTATCATACTAATGTCCCTGTTTTATCATACTATTAAATCTATTGGTATTATTTGTGTAGTTGCAGTTGGACCACTCACAGACCCCCGATCATGCATGATTATAATGGGCCGCTTGTATTCTTTTACATTTATAGGCTAACCCACCTTGCAACGACATTGCAAAGCAAACACATTGTTTGTGTGTGAATTAGCTTCTCTCTTAGAATAAAAAAGAAACCTGTATGACAGCAAACAATTTGGAGAGGCATGCGAGGTAGCGTTCTCCCAATTGGATTAGTCACAGCTACAATGCTGCAGCGATAGCGAATATGCTATATTTTAAAGCTTGCCTTTGGTTTCCGGAAGAAAAATAAAACATTGGAATCAATGCACCGAGGCACTGCAACATATAAAGTCAGTCTGTTTTAAGACTGATGTAAAATAATTGGAGATAGAAGAATGAGAGTGAAAAGAGGCGAGACTCGGAGCGATCGGTCTCCGACCTTCTTTCATTCCCTCTCCTGTAAACAGAGCTATCATTTCTACCAGGAACAAACATGAGGACAAAACACAACATTTCCAGGTGTGTGGACACATGTAGACCACTGTAGGCTATGTTAAACACGTGCTTGTCTTTGACCTTATTCAGGAGCCTTATCAGCGCTATTTGAACGTACACATCTCAGACTGGAGTATTTACTAATATTCTTTAACTGTGACCAAAAGCGTTAACGCACAAAGCTGCAGGGGATTTGACAGCCTACTTGCGGTAGGTTTAGAAAACATAATGTAAATATCTGTTTAATGATTTTGACTGGAAGAGGAGAGGGTGCATCTCTCCCACCGTATCAGCCGCAATTCAATTGTATCACAACTGATACAGTAGGCTCAGTGACTGAGCCCCGCACAGGGGAAAAATCAGCACATTTTAAAACCGTCTTACCTTCGTATACAGGGGCCATCGGTGCAAGGATTTCTGTTATTCATGGCAAAAAATAAAGCGAGATTTCTGTTCAAAACTCAATGAAAATCTGCCATCTTGAAACACTGAGGAGAGAGTCGCCGCGGTCTCCTGCATTACTGGCCCAGTTCATTAGTGAGGAAAATGCTCATAATTCATATCCAGGCGTTTTTCAAACGTAGGGTCCGACGCGAGGGAAGCGACAGAGGAGAGGCTGTGCAATGCAAATCCCACCTGCGGTATATTTCTGGAGGCTCAAATGATGAGCCACGATGACAGGTTTACTTCAGCTATTGTGCGACATGTCTGTGGAGTGAGGAGTCTCTGCAAAAGTTGCAGTGGTCAGAGCGCAGCGAGTTTGGTGTAGCTACAGCGAGCGAGTCGACTGACGAACGAGTCGATGGAGGCGACGAGGAGACGCATCATTCTGGACTCCAAAACAAATACTACGAGAATCACATCATCATCATCATCATCATCATTATCATCGCCGTCATTTACAGAAGGGCGTTATAGCAAAACATAAGAATGATAAACAACAATGTGTAGCAGTAAAAAAAAAAGAGGGGGGAAGAAAGGGAAGAATAAAGAGAGTACTATAGTGAGAGTATATAGTATATATAATATAGAGAGTACTAGAGTATCAACCGTAGGCTACGACCACCGGGCAAGTTTATTTCGATAACACAGAGGCAGCTCAAAGTGCTTTATGTAAGGCGAAGAAATGCATTTGAACAACATTTAAAACACAATAAAACGGAAATTAAATATTAAAATAGAGTAAAACTTGATTCAAAAAGTTCTAATAAAATACAAATAGACAGAAAGATAATAGACCAGAAATACAGTTATAGTTGGAGTTATGGTAGGCTACTACTTGGCCTTGCTAGTCTACTATTACTATTAGGCTACTACTATTTTATTATTTTATTTTGAGAAGGTAATAAAGATTTTTCTTCTCCCTGCTACCCTTTTGATTGGGGAATGTGTATTACTTTGTTAAATATTATTGCTTATATTTTGTGTTGGAAGTGTACACTGATAGAAAATAATGTGATGTAATGTGATAGCCTACTACGACTAGGCTCACTACTACTAATAAGTAAAATAATAATAATTTACAAAAATGTATAGAAATCAAGCAGGCTATATAATAATAATAATAAATATTTATTATTAATAATTATTTGGATGCGACTTGTGGCTCCTTTATACTGTCGTCGAACAGCTGTTGACATTCACAGCCGTGCAAAGTGCATCTAGGTTGGATGATTCTGCGGGTGTTTGGTCATGCCTGCGCGAGGCTGGAGCGCTCCTACAGTAGGCTACAGTATGACGACATGAGATTTGCACAGAATGAACTGGAGCGGAATCGGATTACATAGGCTCACACACATGTGAGTAATCTGTCATTTACCAGCGACCCTACAATGCACTCACAGCAATATGCGCACCAACCTCTAAATTAAAGAGGTCTATTTAGGCAAATGTGGGCGGTTGTCAGCAATGCATTAGAGGAGAGCAATTTCACCCTACAGTCTACCAAAGTAGGCTACACAAACCCGAAAATAGATTGGAAAGCAATACAGGTCTCTATAGAAGTGTTTTGATCTCACCGTCGTAGGACACAGACATACAATAGAATAAAACAACCATGTATTTCGTCACAGTTACAGCGTCTCACTGTGAAAAACCAATCAGTGATGATCTATTGTCAGCTCACATTGTGCATGTTCTAAGCCATACAGCTTTGCAGAGTTATGCAATTACTCATTCAGTTGAATTATGTCCCAGGGCCTGCAGCCTGCACACACATCATATAGAGCTGACCACTACACGTCAAAGTGGTGATGTAACTGCAGGATGGGCATAAAATTAGGTTTTAGAGGCCCACAAGGTGTGCAGACCTTTCAGTTCGATTATAAAAATGGCCAAATGGAGCAGTGAGACATATTCTTTCTCTCTTGCTGTTTCCTAAAAATCCAATTATCCAAACCCATTTTTTAAAGAAGTATGTTTTTTTTTATTTACCCTCCATTCATATTAATAATATCATTATTTGCATAGTAATAATTATAAATAATATTACAAATTCAAATTTATTTGGAGATTAAAAATGGGAACACCCTCAAAATTTTCATTACAGTCAGTCATTGCATTGCAAAACTGTGTTCACTCTCAACTATGAAAGTACACACCAGGCCAAAGTTGAACCAGGATGTAGCTCTGCAAAAGGCATTTCCCAATAGTTTGGGAAATAACTTAAAAGTTCATTTTCACCTTTCACTTCCAAATAAATGTTTTATGTGAAACTGGGGACTTCTAAAAAAAACTTTATGACTGCTTGTGTTGCTTACCCGATTGGACTACCTCTATCTCAACAAAGAAAATTTAACTGTGAAATGTGACTGTTACGGAAAGTAATGATGAGTTGTGAAAAAAACATCAACTTTCCTTTACAGTTTACAGTTACAAATTTGTAAGATTTCATCAACAAGATGTGCAACAGATGATTAAACAAAATGTCCGAACACAGCAATCATCATGACCTGTAGTTTCATTAATCAGGGGTGTGGAAGACATTGTGCTTGACAGACGAACAGATGATGACATGTTGAACGTCTGACAGACAGACAGATGGTCAATTGGCAATTAGGTTGGATTAATGCATCTCCCCTCCCCCAAATTCATCATGTAAGACAATTATGACTCACAGACCAGAACTACAAATCCCAGTGAGTGACAATAACACACAGATTGATGTGGATATATCCCACTCAACAATAAATCAGGTAGATTAATAATGAATAAGAGGTTGGCTGTCAAAGCTAGCCAGAGATAAGTAGAATAATACAGAAAATGTGAGGATCTTCTATCAAACTAAAAGTTAATAAAAGTTACTAAGTTGTTATTTTATTATAGGAAAGAAGACACAGTCGTGTTACTGCTGGCAGTGCAGTATGTGCAACTATATTAGGGCCCCAGGCTTCTAGGGCCACCACTAATACTAACTGGTTCTTCAGCCATAGTATACACAACATAACTGGAGACCAAACTGTCTCCTACTTGTATCCAATACCTCTTTCCTATGCCACTTATCTGTACCAAGCTCCATTTTCAAGGAGCTGATTTGCAGATTAAAAGTGAGACAGAAGGTGAACGCTTCACAAAAACATTTGCACCCGGGCCGATGGCAAATATGATAGAACAGGAATAATCACGCTATAGTAATGTACACAAAGAACTGATCACGACACATTCATTATTTCACCAAAGAAATCAGCATGTTTTACACATTCATCACAAGGCTTTTAATTGAGTAATTGAACGAATTAATTAAAAAAACATGGCTGGACATATAATTGTGTACCGTATGTAGGCATCAAAGATCAATGCAAGATGAGTAACAGTATAAAACTGTATTTATATTTACTCTGTGCCTTGTTATGACCTGCTTTTTCATTTTAATTTTCACAGGTCACCTGCAACAACAGCCCCCCAGTAAGATTTGTTTTCACTCTCTGATATATGATACCACAATCTCTGGGTGACTAAAGACTATAAACTATATAGTTTATATACGGACTATATACTATATATATCAAGTTATTAAGTAAGAAAAATATAGAACATACGCAGCAGATAGAATTAAAACCCCTGTAATTATAGAGACTTACAGAGTACATTTACTCACTCGGGAGTTCTACTGAGTATTGGATGCTTCTGTTTGTGTTGACACAGGACAGAGTGCAGCCTGCAGAGTTAGAGGACACACACATTTTACCACATGGCTTGAGTTAAACACAAGTTAAGTCTGGTTTGGAGTGTGGTGGTGTCGAGGGTACACACAAAAAAAATACTGCCTGAACTTTCATGAGACTTCAAAAGCAATATGAAAACAAATACTTCAGCTCTATTATTACACAGCAATTGCCTATGCTTGTGCTTCATACACTGTTGGCTACCACTCTTTCATTATCTTCTATTGCCTCGTACTTGTTCAGGTGTATCTTATGCAAAACTGAGTTACGTAGGTGGTCCTATATAAATAAATATCGTCTTCCCATCTCTCATTATGTTCATTTGGGCTGCATGTGTGCTCCTTTGAAAATGTCTTTTAAGGGAAGTCAAGGAACCCAAACATGTTTCTTCTGTTTTCCCTCTGCCCCTCCTGCTCAGTTGTTACTGATCTCTAACCTCTTATATAGCATTGAAAAAGCCTCTGTGCTGATTCAGACTCCTAACTGCTGCACTCCACTGTTTAGTCCCACAGGTCCAATTATTATCTCACACATTTTAGAACTAGGGTTGTTTCTTGGTTCACTGACATGGATGACATCATTGACTTTTCAATTGACTTTTCCATGGGAAATTCTCTTTTACCCAGCTAGATTGCGATGTTAGAAGATTTTTTTGAGAAAAAAAACATGCCTGAATAACAACCTAGTGAATTCCTGTTTGGTACAGTGGCCCAACCAATCTGTCTTCATGTATGACATCAAAACATTGATGCAGGAATATGTAAAGTAACGTTTGTAAGTTAATGACTTTCAGAAGTAACCTGAGTAGGTCATAAAACATCCAGTCACAAACACAGGAGCCCTAAAATCAGAACTTATTGATGAAACAGTTATTGATGTCTGCATGTTATCAGCCTTGTATAGTTCAGTGTTAACTGTCGTGTGAGTAGTTGTGATGCGGTGCTCATGAACATGTTTCAGCTTTAGCATTACAAGACTTGATTACTTTGATGTATTTCCTCTCAATGACAATTAAGCTTCACAATGAACTTAGTCAGAGGTACCCACTTATATATATGTATAGTATTCATTAAATCATCTATTTGTCTTATAAACACCTGATAAACATTTATGAGGAAATAAATATATTGCAATAAAAAGACGCCTATCTGAGTTGTTATGTGAATGATAGTTCTTCACAAAAGCTGAGCGTTCTTTTGTGCAAAAGCCGTTTCGTGGTTTTTGTTGGTATGTACGAGTGTGATGTTTTTCCTGCCTGTGAGAACTGGTGGTTTACCAGGCATCTCAGCAGAGTAAACAGAATTTAGATTCGTCTGACAATATTTTTTGGCATTGACTACCTTTTTGATTGAGCTACAGTATTTCTTTAACAGCAAACAAGCCGCATAAATTACAACCCAAAGCTGTAAATGATTATCCCATATGCTTCACACGCACCAGTGCATGCAGTTCAACAATAAAGCAATTTGTCATGCCTTATAAAATCTAGAGCACACTGAATGGCTTCTCTTTTTCTTTCTTTAAATTTATTTTTTGAGTGTTCAGCAATATATTTCTCAAAATGTTCTTTTTGTGTCGCAACATCCTGTCTGTGCCTGTTCAGTGCTGCTTGTTCTTGCTGCTGCTCAGCCAGTGATGGTCTTTGGATGTTCCTGAGAGGGTTATCATAGACACGATGTTACTGAGGACGAGACGGACAAGGCCTTCTGGGTCACAGTGGAGGGGAAGGGTGAGAGCTCTACCAGGCTTCAGACAAAGCTGCTGGAACAAATAATTGACAGGTTGCCTCGGAAACCAACCAATCTGCATGACACAAATCAGCCTTATAGCACAGTCCAAAGAGATGTAGCCTCTACATTAGAAGAAAGTAGCATTTAAGTTCATTTCGTGTAGTAAGAGGTTGCTTATTATAAATGGCACACACTAATACACTAATACACACTAAGACTAATACACTTCTATAGCTGAGTCATTACACAATCATTACAGAGTCATCATTCAAAGTGTTGACACATCAAGTATAAACAGCTCTTTCTGTTTTTCCTGTCATATGATCTCTTTGCTTTACACCCTGCTTTTTTCTTTTTTATTCAGAAGCCATCTATCTGAAGTTACATGTAGTGTCTTTGACATGTGCAACAATGTTTTCACAATCATCTTTTTCTGTCTCCTGCTTCTTTCTTTCTAGGAGCCTTGATCAAGTGCTGGCAGTGTGCCACTGAGGGGTGTTTCTTCCATCATTGAGGCTGTAATTGATTTCTAAATGTATTCCATGTCGAGGCCAGTGGGTTGTCCACGTCAATCAAACTCTTCCTCATCTTTCTGGTGTTTTCTGCTGGTGAGTAAATATGTCCAGCCTTGAGCTTGCTGACAAAAACATCACGGTGGAAATCAACTACTATTCTCTGTTTGACCAACAGGAGGCATAGAGTACAAGTGTTAACAGACATCTTACTGTAAGCCAAAGCATATACAACATCTAATCGACTATTATGTGGTTTGAGGGTTGACGTTCACTGATTGATGTAGAAAATGCTAAGTGATCGGGTAAAATGTAAATAACTGGTGTCTGTTAAAATTAAAGGGGCATTCCACTGATTTTACACAGAAAGGCCAGTTTACTCATCATGGGGAGTACCACTCAGCCTGTGAAAACAGTTGTGTAATGTCTTCTGTGGCTCCGGAGGGAGATTTTTAAAGTCAGGAAAGGTCTAATGAAAGATTTGGTTGAGGGAATTGTAGGATCCAGCATTTTTGAAACTTGACTCATTTGAGGGACTAAAAGTCGGGATATCTCTGCCTTCTTTTTTTAATCTGTCCCCTCGCAAGTCCTCCAACTTTAAGCTATTGAATTTAAAATGTTCAAAATAGCATACTTGATGATGAAATTCATTATTTGAAGTTTTATAGCTATCACTAAAGGGAAAAGCTCATCTGTCAGCTGTGAGATGGGACCCAAAAAACAGGCAACAAGCTTTTGGTCCATCCCACCACAGCCTCTGTCCATCATGATTTTAAACATAGGCCAGCAGAGTGCAGACAACACATATGGATATGCCATCTGTGCCGCTCATGGGCTTCTGTCCCAGCGCACAATATATATTTACTGTGCACACTCTGTGTTTGTTTAACCCTATTTTACTTATCTGGTTTTGACCTATGAAAATGAAATCGAACCTGCATGCCAGCATTGGTTTCAAATGTCAGACAAAGCCTTCAAGGGGAATTCAGGGCTTTAAGTCTTTGTGTGATCAGTATTGACTGACCAAAACCAACACCACCACATTTGTGAAGTTTTTACAAAGTTAACAAGGTTTCTACACACATTAGCCAGAATTAGCATGTAACCCAGCATTGCACGATTGATCACCCAACTGAAAAAAGGGAAAGAGAGAATGCAACCCCGCCCATGCTCTTTCTTTCTCTCAAATCATATTTGCAAGCAGAGTGCCTGCCATGTATGGTGTACCTTAAAGAGACACAGCAGGTTTCAGCTCCTCTATTGTGGGATGAACATTAACCACTTAAGATGTAGCGCTTTCCTTCAGTTGGCATGAAGCTGTGTAGAGTGTAAGTGCTTTTGAACCAACTTACGCTACTACGGAAGGTGGTGTTTTTATTTCCCTTTTGCACTATTTTTATGTCTGCCTATGCTTAAACACATGGGTATGTTTGCACACATGCACATGCATAGAGAGACAGAGAGGGAAAGAGAAATTTGTCCAGAACATGTAAATTCCTGTCTGTTTGTGAAGCTGCAGCTGCTGTGGAAGTTATGTAACCTGCTATCACTATAAATGAAGATTTACAAGCTATACACACACTGAAGATGGACATATGAGCTTACATTGTGTGAAACCACTGGGTATGAATGCAGCTGTGCCCCCAAGATTAGAAATGACAGGGTTCAGGGAAGTCGAAGTCCAGAGACAAATAGAGAATTACGCCCACACTTTTGACTTCACTCCTCAGCAAAACAAACTAAAGGTTGTGTCCTTGAAGAACAGCCTGTCAGTGGTTTCTTTCCTCTCTGATATACCGAACAGCACAAGCCGTGCATTGCCCTGGGAAATCAAAAAGCTTCCCTCATTTTCACAGAAAGAATGTCTCTCCTCTTCCATTTCCTTGAGATGAATGCTCTCACAGCCTACACGCCAAAGCCGCCAAAGAGCGATAATGATCGTTATCTCGAAATGGCTTAAATGCTCAGCTAAAGCAGTTTAGTGCACATACAAACACAGAGGTAGGGGCATTTTTCAGCAGCAATGAGAAAACATTTCCTCCCCCTGGGGCCGCGGGCTCCACAGAGTGTGTTTCAGAGTATGGCAGGCAGACTGGGTTTCACACAGCTCTGCTGGGCAGGGTTGAACCTCTGGTGAACTCTCCCATCGTGAAGGTAGAGCTATGACTGAATGAGTGATTGACTGACCCCACCTCTTGCAGCCCCAGACAGCCCCAGCCAGGTTTGGTTGGTGACTGCAGCACTTACGTATGTCTGTATTGGAGATCACAGGTTAGAGCGACACCTGCTGGAGTCTGCAGAAAAATGATTGGGTAATCTTCCCACAACATAATGTTTTTTGTGATTTATGATTCCACATGTGTTGAATGATGAATAGTGAAATGGTAAACACAGGGTTTTAAAATCTTTTGAAATTTTTCTGTAACTGAGACACCTGGGATGTACAGAAAGAAAGCTGGCAAAAAGCCGTGTTTGCAGTAGGTACTTGTTAGATACTAGCTGGCTACTGTGCCCCTTACATACAACTACACATCCTTTTTTATTGAGAGAGAGTGAGGCATTTGTTGCTCTGAAAATAGAAAAGGGAGGTAAGCCTTTACAGCTCAGGGCAGTGTATATTTTGGCCAGCATGCCACATGTGTCTTCCCACACAGAGCCCTCATAATAAGGAAGCTGATAGCATGATGAATGTTGTCTGAAATACAATTCCCCATGGCACAGTGAAGTAATCCCTCTCCTTTCCTCTCTTCTCCTGTTTTCTCCTATAAAATGCTCTAATGGTAGCTAATCACTTAAGCTCTGCAGTATGCTGCGTAACTAAAACAGGGTCCATTCAGGGTCCCAAGGTTGCGAGTGGAACTGATGACATATTCTCAGATGATCTCACAAAAAGTGAGCTTTAAACTGTTTTGCTAATCCAAATGGCTCCTTTTGCTTATGGACAGAGTGACTCACGGGTCAGAAAGAGAATGAGTTACATTAGTTATCATCAGAGTTACTGAAAAGTGGTAGAGATGACTGCATGAGATTCAGTGCAGTCATTAAGTTGTGTCATTAAGTTGTGTTTTGGCAGAACAAACCACCAGAGTTTCCAGAGTTTAAATTAGATCTTATAATCCACAGAAAACTATACGGCAACTATGATTAAGATGAAGTTACAAAACGTTATTTCATGGCAGCAATATGCAAGAGGTCTTTCCCTGTTTTTCCCAGGACAGATAGGATGCTTATCCCACTGGGAACAAGCAGCTGGATGCATCCGCAGTGTAACCGCTGAGACCTTGGTGGTAATAAAACGCTCAATGTCCTGTCCAGATTGTTCAGGAATGTTTGAGAGGAGCTCAGTGATCCATATGTTCTTTTACACATGGCGCTGCTATCTGGACTCTTTAGATCACATCCAAACCAATGTATTTCATTAGAGCTGGCTGTACCCACTTGCCTGTGGGGGATTAAGTCTATAAATCATAGCTGAGTTACTTATTGAAATCAGCAGCGGGCTTGTGCAGATGGACTTTCGCTGAATTTTTATTGATAGCTAATCATCAGTAGCCACCAAGCCAACTACAGAAAACACGAATGTTAATAAATCATGTACTAAAGTATAGTATTTAAATATGAGTAAATACTAGCAACTTTGGTACATCATACTGCCAATAAAAAGCTTAGGAAGAAGAGTTGGGGGAAGCAGAACATGACCATAAGAAACAACTAGTTAAGTTATGCATACAATCTGAGCTATTATTAGCTTGCTACAGTTAGCTTGGTTTAGAGTTGGCTGGTTGAAAGGCACAGTGTGCCTTAAGGGCTATTTAGCTTTTACCTATTCTGAATTCTAAACTTTGCATTTTTTTTTCTTCTGTTTGTTCAGTAAGTGTGCTAAAGAGGAGGAGCTGCTGGCCTTTACAGCCTCGGTAATAACCAGGATTTCTCTTTGCTCACAAAGGGTGAAGCCCTGACAAGAGAGTCAGCAGCTTCTGCTAAGGTGTCAAAAGCAATCCACTGCTAACACCCTACACACACACACACACACACATTTATACACACAAAGACACACGTGTGGATCACCATGATAGTGGACATTAGACAGTTCTGCTGACTAGGCAGCCCTATTGACCTTCCCCTCTTTACGTGCAGTTTGACTTGTGTTGTCATTGGCCGACCTGGTGAGTGCATATTGTTTAATTGGGGCTCATTGGATGACTCACATCTATCACAGCATCTAATCATATCACAGCATGCAACTCCTTCACAATTTGTTATTTCCTTGATGAGCAAATAACATGACTAAATGTGATCAATAAATTGAGAATCCATATATACATACAGTAGTTCCAAGGGAACAAGATGAAGTTAGGGAATTAGGGGGTAACAATGTGGGAATTTAAAAAGAATTTATCCTGTAGGTATTTCTTAACTAACAGATACCTATTGTATTATTACGGGGTACAGTATGACCTACTGGAGGAAATTAAAGAGAACTTCTACTGTAAGTATTTTTACCTACTGGGTACGTATTCTAATATTTTAGAATAAGTCATTTACACTGTAAATTGGGAAGAATTACGCTGTACATTGCGTGCTGTAATCTAAAGCGTTAGCCATTTTTAGCAGTAAAAATCTAAAGATGGTATGGCCATACTGGTATAGATAGATTGTTACTTGCATCAACAGTCACACCTGATATGGTAGAATGAACAATAGGTCCTGGTAAAGTGAACCTGTAAAGAACAATCTGACCTGACAGTTCACTCTATTTCTGTCTTTTCCTGCCCCTCTCCAAATCTTTCTCTTTTTTAAAGACATTCAGCCATCAAAAGATGAGACACTCAGCGCCTCCTAGCAACAGGAAGAGGGTCTGCCCCCCTCAGAGAGTTCCTGTGAATCTCTACCCTTGTCTCTGCCTTTACGACCACGCTGACGTCAAAGGCCAGGCCTCTGTTATTGTTTCTCGAGGATTGAAGTGCCTCAGATGCGGGATTCACACCAGTGTTGTGCTTTCGGTTGGAGAATAGCTGTCCTCTCTCTCAGACTGGCAGGAATCATTGAAGTCACATACAGTACTGTATGTGCAGAGAAGGCCGGCTTCGTGACAAGAAACCCGGCCCCCCCGGCTGTAAATATCGCTGTTGTTGAGGTGGATGACGTGCTCTGTTGGGGAGGGGGTCCATGTGTGTGATTGTGAGCAAGAGAGTAAGAGATGGCACAGGTAGGGGGATCCATGTGACTCACAGTGAGTGGACAGGCAATGGATTAAGGGTCACATGCATCTTTTGCGTCGCTATAGGACAATAGACAGGCGGGTATGGCATGTCTTTCTGTTTTCTCAGAGTAGTCCTGGCTGATGACGCATTTGCCTCCTTGGTGCTTATGTCTAACACACGACTTAATAAATCATAAGCTTAACCTTTCTCTTCTCTCATTTTTCCATTCTCTTTTACATTGTCTCTTTCTCTGTCCACTCCTCCCTCTCTTCCATGCTTTGTCATCCGTCTTCTTTCTTTTAGAGGAAAAGCATTCCCCCTTTTCTCCTGCCTCAGTGGTTCATTTCTGTCTTGTGTTGTTTGTGGAGGCTCAATGGAGCGTCACTTACTGGCCCCTCGACAGACTCCAGACTACACACTGCAGCTGCGGCTATAGAATAGACGTTAGAGCTGGCACTGCATTGCTCCAAATGACTCACTCTGCTTTCAGTGTTTAAATAATGGTCTTAGCACAGAGTTAATGGCAGTAGTGGGAGGCCAAGTGATGAACATACTGTTTTTGGTGCAAAGTGTTCCAGCTCGTGCAAGCTCAGGATGGCCCAGGTCCCCGGGTTAATAGGGACCAGGGAGTGATATGTTGTCTTAATGGAAATGAAGGTTGCTTGAGGGAGGACATTACTGTGATTCTTCCATGTGTGATGTTTTGAAGAAGTGAATGCGGCCATTATTTCCTCCCATTGCTTTCTCTTGTTGCATCTTTGGGGGGTGGGTATTAGAGTGAATGGGTTACTGTCAGCTAGTGCCCTTTTGTTAACGGCGCTAGCTTGCATGCAAAAGGACATAAAGCAGCACATTGATCAATGTGTGCATGTGTTCCTTCCTTTCTTTCAAAATTTCCCTTTTCTTTCTCCACCGTGTGCTCCTCATTGTAACTGTACATATTGGAGAGACACAAAGAGACAATGTACGGACATTCCTGTTGCCGTACAGCCTCTTTTTTCTCTGATTTCCAGGCCTGTGTTGCGGTAAGAGATTGTTTCATTAAGGGAATATTCATGGGTGGGGAGTGCAGGCTCAGTTATTGATGCAGTTCATTGGCTTTTTGTGAGGCACAATGGGCTCTCTTGATTGATTGCGCTAGACGGCCGATGATGTGACACAGAGGAACACCAGACATGTAGAACTACAGTATGAGCTATAGTCAGAGATAAACCCCCACTGAGAGTACACATTCACACACACACAAACACTTGTGCACATAAGCATACTGTAAGAACATGTCTCTGTAATGAAGACAGCTCTGTGACAGTAATGAACACACGAATGTGAGGAGATTGGCCCTTGCTCAGACAAAACAATTAATATTAATGCTTTTCTGGCAATTGAATAATAGCTGTAGTCAGTAGGTTTCAGTGATAAAGGATTGGGATCAGTGGAGGGGTTTCTGGGTGAGCTGATTTTGGAACACAACTTTTACAGAGCTGAAAGGCCAAGCAAGGCTGGTCTGATCTGGTCCTGGTTTCCCAAAACCTTATCAGGACTAAAGTAATCGTCAGTTTCTGAGGAGCAAGATCAATGATCTGTTTTTATTCATTTTTGGGAAGGATTGCAGCCTGGAGCAAACCAGATTTGGTTAGAGCGGATTCTTTTGGCTTGTGACTCTGCAGTGCCATAGCTTATTAATCAGAGGAGTGTTCTGCTCTCTGTGATAAGCCTGCGTTTTGTGTCTGTGTGTGTGTGCGTGCATGTGTGTGTGTGTGTGGTGCAATTGTGTGACCACCAGCCAGGATGTGGGAACCGGGTCTGAGCTAATACAGACAATGCTCCACAGTGCAAACACTGACACATGCACACTCGTTCACTTGTGACAAGAAGCTACATTTCAAACTCAGCACCATGCGGCTTCCAGCAGCACGGGGGCTCATCCCTCTCTCCCTCCAACACCCTCCACCCTACCTTTTCAGTCTCTCCTTCCTCATTCTCTTTTGCCCATCTGGACACATCCATTTATTCAGCCTCGTGTCTCAGTAGGCCAGTGTGGTGGTCTCAGGCAGGCAGATCTGATGCTGGCATCCTCTTGTCCATGTGACTGCCACTGCTCACTCTTTTTCCTCTCTTGGCATCACACGTGTATGTGTGTGTGTGTGTGTGTGTGTGTATGCTTATGTATCATGTATGTTCACCATCTGGAGAGCTTACTCGGCCGTGCACAAATCAATGGTCATGTATTGATGCTGTTTTTATGAGACACTTAACAATAAAAAAGCAATAAGCTATGACATGGATAATGCGGTAGGGCATCATAGGCATTGCAAAGCAATTATAACAGCTCTGCTCCTCTCTGTATGATTTACAGACATGCCTGCAGTCTTAAAAAGCTCTTTGATACCAACAACATTTCCAGGAAGTGAAAGGAAGATTTATAGAAGTGTTTGCATCATCACACGCTACCTCGTATCCATTTTCAGGGTTTTAACTGATATTGAGCTGAAGTGATATCATTAATAAATGGAGTGACTTTGCTTCTCCCTGGAGCCTGAAGTGCATTACACTCTGCCGGTGGGTGCGTAGGTGTTTTTAAATTGTCACATATCACTCTTCACAGTCCATCACAGCAGATATCCTGTGCTTTATGTTCACCACTAATATTATAAAACCTGGTTATTGCATGATTGTGTGTGGGTTGATAATATTGTTTGTGGATTTGCCCACAGCTTGCCTACTTGCCAATCACAATGCCGGATTATTCATGAAGTGAAACTGCAGAGAATTACTGTGAACTGAGTGTAATTATACAGCACCTCAAATCAGCCTTACGTGGGCGACTGAGATACAGAACTCACATGACAGCAACAAACCTCCATTTGATTAAAACTTTTGTTTGCAGAATATTTGCTAGGTCATCCGTTTTGATCACAGCATTCTGTCAATCTTAACTTTTTATTGTCTGATATATATTATTTTTGTGTGTAGGGTTGTTTTTCAGAAATTTGCTGTTTATTTTATTTTAATGATAAATTTACTTTTAAATGTATCCTTTGAACTGTTATCTAAACTTTAAATCTACATGTTGTAAATGTGTAGCCATTATGGGTGTAGTGAGATATTTCACAATATGCCCAACAAAAGCTGGTTTTACCAAAATTAGGTGCAATTCAGTTACTGCCACTGTTGTCTTGTCAGTCTGATCAATGCAGATTAATTCTGTTTCACAGAGACATTTGAACATAATTCATTGTGACAATATAAGGGGATTTTATGAAGCTTTCAAGTGCAATATTATAAAGTAAGGTACAGTTTTAAGTTCTTAAATACAGTACTACAAATACTTCCTAAATACTGAGCGACTCAGCTTTAGTTACACAAGCAGTGATTTTGAGGTTAAACACACCAAGAGTGTCTATTTAGAAGCACACAGATATACCTCGGCTGTTAATATTGTTGTTTGACTGAAGTTTTAGTCTCTTTCGTCATGTGTTCAAATGCACTGCATGAACTCTGGCAGCAGCTCAACCATGTATCCCGGGAGGAAGTGTGATTTATGATGATGATGAAGCTGTGTACTCAGAACTCGGTTAATTGACATTAGTGATCGAAATATGATCCTAAATTACTGGCTGGCTTTTAGGAAGAAGATCCAGCTCCATCTGCAAGCACTTCTTCACCCAGGCCTGCAAAGATCAGAATTTCTTTCACAGGTTCTCTCACATCTCTCACTTGTCACACGCCATTGTGCAATGTTGTGCGGCACTATGCGTACATGTCACAGATTCTGTGTTGAAGAGTATTTATCTGGACATGTGTGTGTGTCAGTGGCTTTTGTCACCCTTGGAAAAAGGGTTAGTTATCTGTGATTCTGTAAAATGCTTCACTGATTTGCCTTTAATGGTAATTTCAAATATATTTAGATACCTCTCAGAGCCCAAAAAAACTTAATGTATTGTCTGGCACATTGTGGCTTTACTAATGTTGCATGTTGCACTTATTACTGAGTGTAACTAATTGCCCACAGTTTGAGAAACAGCATGGTTCATTTGTAACATAAGACTTCAGTAAACTGCAAAGACACATTTGGTCTACTAAACCTGAAGTGCCTGTGCTAATGTTATTTTTGAATCCAAGAGCAACCAGTCTGTCATAATCTAATCTAAGAGCCCTTCACACAATCTGAGGTCCCTCACCAAGGGGACACTGCCTGATTACTGCGATGTATTTGCATATCATCTTATATGCAAGCCCCTTATATGCAAGCTTGCTCTTGATTTAATTAAATTTACTGTGATGATGATTATTGTGATTTAAAGCTATGTGACTAAAATCTTCATCATCTCAAACTTATATTAGGCTGAATAAACAATAGTCGATTTCCAGTACAAAAATTTAGAAATGCTTAAATTTTAGGGTTCTAAAAGGCATCTTTTTGCAAGTTTTGGGAGCTTTAGTCCAGTGTGTGGATACTCTCCATGTTTTCCTAAATTTGCTTTATTCCCAATTTGGACAAGTGTTATATTCATATTGAGAGTCCTCTTCCCATCACACTCCATTACACAGTGTTACCAACAGCTCGTATTTCTGCAATAGGTATGATTTATATAGATCCTGCATCCAGATTCCAGACTGATCAGACCTCAGCTGCTGTCTGATGGTGTTCGTGTTTCCATGCATAAGGTGAAGTAGCTGTGACGTATTTATGCGTGTGGGTCTTAATGTGCGTATGTGTAGGTGTGCCGACTGTGGATGAACCACTGATGTCACACAGCCCCTCCTCACTCGGCATGCAACCATACCTCCTCATCTTTCTTTCCCTCCCTCCTCCGCTGACCCTATCTATTCTCTGTCTCTTCATACCAGACTTCTGCCCTCCATACTCTGTCTCTCTACTGTCCTCTGGTCCATTCTTAACATTTGTTCTCCCTCTTTCCTCTCCTTTAGCATGTGTATGCATTACACAGCTTCCTTGATCTTTTGCACTTCACACACCTCCCATGTGTTATCTTATACCTGCAGTACCCTTCACTGATGTAGTACTTAAAAATAAGGAAAGTCTGAATAAAGGGAAACATTCTTCATGTAACCTTTATCTTATATGTATGTTGGTCATATAACAAGCCATACAGTCTATGGGACAAACAACTTTGTCTAAAGACTTTTCTAACTAGACCTAACTAGTTTCATGCAACGCTCATAACGTGTCAGATGATGACGTCAAACTATCATTGATGCGGTATCATTTCAACGGATTTCAACTGATTGATTTCAACTCGACAATGGCTTATCACCTAAATTAACAAAATAATAAAACAGGAGATTGTCTCTTGGACGCTTCAGAAGGAGATTATGCTCATAGACCTCATGCAAGGTTGGTGAGCTAGGCAAAGTTTGTTTACATTGCAGTTAGCCGGTGACTAACATTACCGTTAGCTTAGTTAACGTTAACATGATGGTTGTTTAAACATTTTGTTAATGTTTGTTGTCTGTTTTGTTAGCTAATCTTCGGAAATCTGCTGCTGTTATCGCAGCAGAGAGATTCCTTTGGGACCTGAAGGATGAAACCTATTACAAAAGGGGCGACAGAGATGCGGTCCTGGATAAACTTGCTGCTCTACTTCTGTACGGCATCAGCTACAATTTCATACTGGTGTCACAAGGTGGCAACAAAGAGTACTTTATTTATTTATTTTCCTTGAATCAAAGGGTGAAATGATCCATTGGTCTCTCTTTTGAGTAGCCGTGTTTTTTCCTCCAGCATATCAATAAGCATTAATACACCGCTCTCCAATTCTCGGGGACAGCTATTATGAAACAAAGTAGCCAGCCAGTACCAGAAAAAAAAGCAATACAACAAGGCCAAATTGATATCATCCAGCAAGAGATACAAAGATGCAAATGTCATTACAATGACACTTTCCACTTGATATAATCCAGCCAATTACCAATCCAGCTAGCAAATTCTGTTGAAATAAAATATTAAATTGTTTTGCAGGAGACTTTGATTATTTTTGAATTGCTTCGTGTAACTGTCAAGTTGCATGGAAATTATGTTTCATGTCTTACCCTTCAGTATAGTCTTTGTATTTTCCTGTGTGGTGTCATACAACTGCACTCACACTATGTGTCTTGAGTAGGCGGTCAGACTAGATTGTACAGTTGACGTTGCTCCACGCCTTTCTTTTGCCTCCATTGCCTCACTTGTGTTGCAAACTAGCAGGTGAGTCCTCAGATTTGTTTGTTGTTGTAGAGTAAGGTAGCTGCTTTTTACAAAGGTGGTAAACAGCGTTATCTTTGTTGGTAATTCTGCTATCTACGGTGTAGAACCCAAAATACCACACATTTCCTCTTAGATGCTTCGGTATCATGATTATCATATCAGCACTGCTTTGCTCGCTAGTGTCATCCTCTATTTTTATTTGTTAGCTTAGTTTACTAATCGGTCAATAGGGCATGCAATAGGTCAAGCTGGATCACAACGCAAATTACTTCAAATGGTCTGTTGCACTTATAGACTGTAAATTTTTTATTTAAACAGGTCATTACAGTTCAAATATTACACTTTTTCCCACATTCGAACAAAAGTTCGAATTTCAAATAAAAAGTGACAGCCCTACCAGTGATTATGGAAAACTATGACAAGGAATTATGGACATACAACTGTGTCTAAATTCCTCTAAACTCTAAAAAAGGTGGTTAACCTCAGTTTATTGGCTTATATCCCCGCAACCTCAACCCCCCCATCCCACTGTACTGTGCTAAAGGACTGGATGCAGCTCCCAGAGGCTCGTTCCTTATCCCTCCCTTCATCCTTCCACCCCCACTCCTCTCTTCCTGCTTTGTGTGAGTGCAGGAGATGCATCTCCCAGAGAGGTTTGTTGCTCATCTTGCTCATCTCTCCCTCTCCGGTAAGAAAGGAAAGGAGTCTCTCTCTCTCTCTCTCTCTCCGTCCCTCCCAATATTCCTCATTCTCTCCACCCCCACCCCTGTTGCCTTGTTTTGAGGGAGAGAGAGATGCTGGCTCCCAGAGGCAGACTGCTCATCCCTCAATAACTCCAGCTGGCTCCCTACGGTGCTGAGCCCTGTCCTCCACCACTCAATTACTCCCCTCCATAAAGACGTGCAGATGGGCTGGGATGCATACGTGCACGTACACACTCGCATAAGACTCGCACGCACACACTTAGGCAGGCCTGTGCACGTATCCATGCCAATTTACACACATTTGCAGTGCAGACAGTAAGGAATCGATGCACGCACACAAACACACACATCAAGCAGCAAAGCTCCCTTCTTAGGTTGTTCGGTGCCCTTCCTCCTCTCGCAGGCTCACAAATGGAGTGGAACACAAACCTTTTCTCCTTTTCCTTAGTTACAGGATTTGGAGCTAAAATCTTCTGTATTGTTTTTCTTTCTTTCCCCCTTTCTCTCTCTCTTGCAGCAGCCTTCTACCCATCTTTTTCCCTCCCTCACTGTGCATCCACAGGCGGTTAATGAGAACACAGCACCGATTGGCTTACCTGGCTGCCTTCCTGCCTCTGTTCAGCAGAAAACAGCTCATAGTCTGACAATGACTCACACTCAGTACATCAAAATCACCAATAAAGGCTGTAAAATAAATACTACCCCACTTAATTACAGATGCATACATACACACACACACACACACAGAGGTTAATACAGGGGCAGTACCATAGCTAATGGTAATTTCCACAGGTTATAATTGGACAGTATCACTGTCTTGTCTACACGTGACATTTCAGGAGGTTTACAGGTGAGAGACTTTCGTAGTGCTGCAGGCACATGTTGATGAGATGGCCTGTTCCCCTCACTAGACCCCTTAAAGACACAGTGTGCTGTGATTGCATCTTTGCATGTCTCAGAAGGCTCAACCTCAACATGAGGTGAGGGAAAATATTTTTAATTGAGAAAACTGAACATATAATACATTTAAATATAGCTAAAATTTAAATTCAGTAATCAGAGGGCACTTAGCAGGGCATTAACCTTAATCAAACACAATAGTTCATGCTGTTTGTTGTCTTGAGTGTGTGACTTTCCATGAAGACAGCTCATGAATCCAATTCAGTTTAGTAGCCAGTCCTGTATGTCAGAACTGCTCATAATAGCAGTTGACTACGACTGAACTATGACTATCGCAATAGTCATAGTTCCAAGAAATCCAAGAATGGTAGAATCTCACCAAAATCTAATCAATCAATCTTTGAAACAGCACACATCTCTCTTGTTCACTGGATTACATGTGACCCAGTTGCCACTTTCGGAGATACTGTATCTTGCAAACACATTTGTTGTTTCTCAACATCAATATGAAAACTCTCATTTATGCATGTCTGTGGGCATGTTTTTCATATTCATCATCCTATAGTTTCTCAGTTTTTTTTCACTCCTACTATTTGTAATTTCTCATGGCTGCCTCTGCTGATAATGATTATTTATGGTTTCTGTGTTACAATGATTAATTTATTATTTGGTAGGTGTTACACAAAAGGCAAAAACATTCATATCTCTGTCTGTATATCTACCTCCAGTGTAGCGACAGTACACGTATCTTGACAGTTGTAAGTCATCAGTGTTATGGATTAGTCTGGATCTTGTCATTCAAAATCTTGCAGTGTTGGTCTCAACCACATGCTGCACACAGAGGCCTCCACTCAGACAGTCTTGATTACAACACTACCATCTGCTCTGATCAGCCTGAGATGCAGTCAAGCCAGTGGCGCCCCCAGAAATGTTTCATAGGGGTGGCCAGGTGGGGCCCCTGAAAATGGGGTGGCACACCAAAACCAGTGACACAGTGATGGACGGTCAAAAGCAGCTGGCTGGCTATGCACTTGTTATTTTCTTTAACATGAACTATTATGAAAAATATACACTATTGATTTAAATGAATAGTACCTAATGTAAAATGTCAGATAGACGCATATTATGCATACAGTACTCAATACTCAGAAGCACATTATGAATCTGTGACTCGCTAGGGGGGCCATGCTGATCTGACTTAAACTTGCTGTATTATTATGCATTAAGTAATGTTTTCCAGTGTATGAGTGCCACTTGTTTCTCCAACTCTACAACTGATATTTTCATGCCACATACAAATTACTTTTTTAACTGTAGCTGTTTGTATGGCCTCACATTTGTTGATTTTCTCAAATACAAGTCAAGCATGGCATGTGTACTGTTGAAATCAAGAAAACAAAGCATCTCTCTCTCACACACACACACACAGACACAGACACACATTCTGCCTCTTCTCTCTCTCTGCAACACACATATGTACACACACACACACACACACACACTTCTCCGCCACAGCAACAAGGGAAACAAACATAGTTTCTCACCCAGTCTGCAGCGCTTACACTCACATTAGACGCCAACCGCTGTGTCACTCAAAGCCAAAGAATACAGTCTGTTGAACACAATAGCAGCTCAGTGTCAGACACAGAGCAACAGAAAACTGTGTACGCTATATTATATGTGGGGTTTTACAGCTTAATAATGAGCACTCCTGCTGAGATTATCCCACACCAAATACTGTTTATATCAACACAACATTCCACAGATGTTTTGCTTTTTAACATTATTCAGGCCATTTTGTTTACTGTTTCTCACAGGTTCTGGGCTTATTTGTAGCACTGGATACCTCAGGTATGCAAGACAGATGCGGGAAATAGAAAATACACCGTTTTAATGTGTTTATTTTGTGATTTTGAAAAATCTTTTCAAAATCAGCCACCAAGTCAGGAGCATGCGAAGGAAACCATGCTGCTGTATGAATTCAGTATCCAACAGTGTCCTGAACAGATGTAATGTGCTACCAATTACATCTACATCACCTTCCTCTCCACTTGTTCTGACACACTGGCCCTTGTCTCAGTGCCAATTAGTTTGTGAATAAGCCAAATTTGTCATATTCAAGCCTATTTATAATGCAGGGAAGTTGATTAAGGCCAAAGCCTATATTTAACATGCATAAGAAGAAGTAGAAGAGGACTAAGTGTGTGTGTGTGATATATGCAGGAGCCCTGTCTGTCAATTCTGACACATGCAGTTATAATTATCACACTGTCATTAAAATGACTCAGTGTGAGTGCCTGGCAGGCTGCTTTATTGCCGGGTTTAATCTATGACCGGTTCACATCTCATTATTAATATGGTAATGGATCTCCTTGAAGAGATTAAGGGATGGAGTGGTTGGTGGTGACAGTAAAAGCTATTTTAGATTTTAGAATCAGAGAGGACTAGGGGGGGTTTGATGCTGCTGTAGATGAGTACTGTCGTTTAATGTAGAGTGTTTTTTTTTCATAGCTGCTGTGCTCTTATTTTGTGGTTTTTAGTAAGTTGTGAGATGTGAAAGTGCACTTCCATATGACTTGTTGATAAATATAATCTGATATAACATTTTTGCTGTTGTTGTCAGCTGTCAATCTAACAGCTTTATTCACTGTTTGTAAATGCAATCACCCCACCGTTCCTCCCAGCACACAGCGAGGAAACCCATCCAGTAATTGGCCTTTCATCGGTCAAGACATCCTCTGCCGCTGCGCTCCACCAGCGAACCCCCTTTTTCTTTCTTTCTTTTTCTTTCTCTCTCTGGAATTCATAAGAAAGCTGCAGAGCAGACACCAGACAGACAAGGCATATTACAAGACTGAATGACGTCTTGCCACGTCCCATAATGCCCCTCAAACAAAGTCCTGTACAGAAGTCCTCCGCGCACGTCCAAGGACTTGCACGTCAGCAAAAACTGTGCCGATGTATATGAATAATGCATGGCGGAGGTTTTAGGAGTCTTGTGGGGTGGGGGTTTACATTCCCCTGAGCAAATAAATCTGTCAAGTGTCATGATGTTATGTGCTTATGTGCGGAGACGCTTATGTAGTATATCCAGGAGATTAGATGCTAATGTTGGTTGGAATTTCTCCCTTAATTTGCTTTTATGCGTCACTTATCAGGACACCTCTGCACTCTTTCTTCTATGAATCCAGTCTTCCCCTTTTCCAGTCCTCTCTCAATATGGAATTAAAAATCTCAAGCCATCGCCTTTCCGTGGCAACACATCCATGTTTCGGCAGGTAGTATTAGACCGAGGAAGGTTTGATTATAATCTCGAACATCTGCTGCACATTCCCAACCAACTTTTTTCCTCTGGCTGTCTTTTCTTTTGTCTTTAGCAAAGCATTTCACCCATGTCAAAACTACTTAAGTCCTTGAGTCAAACCTACACACACACACACACACATAGACATTTACTCGCACACAGGCATATCACCCCCTAAGGTGAGAGAAATCTTGCTTCTAACATATTACTGCACTTCATTAGATTTGTTCATTAAAGAAGGCTCACAAGTAATGACTTTTTTGCGCCATGTGACCACCAAATAGATTACAGTATTGATAATTGCATTAGTTTTATGATGAATATGTAAAAAGTGGAAAAGGACAGTGGGCGTGTTTAATATCGCAGAATTAATAGCGTTTTATTTCGTATGAGCCTCAATTCCTCCACGGTGACTAAGACACAGAGACTTTTCAGCGTTGTGTGTTTTACTGAAGGGATTATTAACTCGGATATAGAAAATATGTCTCCACTGGATGAATAATATTCAGGCTGTAACTAGAGCAGCGATGAAAGAAGGCAATAACAGAGAAAGATAAACAGATGAGAAGGATTTACACTCTTAAATATATGCATTTGCATTTTTTCATTATATTAAAGTGCAACAGGATTTGTTGGCGTGTGGATGTGCCTCTGCAGACACATTATGTCATTTAAGACAAATGTATGTTTACAGGTTATTTGTTTATCTGTCTGTCTTGCCTTGTGACAGCAGGGTGCAAACTGAGCTGCTAGGGTTGTAAAGCCTGAAAACTTTGATAATATTTATCTTGACTGGACACATACTGTTTCAATGCGTAGGCGACAGTGGTTACAGATACGTTCCTCAGCTGGTTTCCATGATTTCATATAGCGGCCTCTTTCAATATCCAGTTTACAGTCTCTCAAAATTTCCCTGTGACAAAACATTCTAAATTCAACGTTCATTTACAAGCTTTTTCCAGGGCTTTCGACCGTGACCCAAGGCCTTCTTGAGCAAATGGGACTTGGTGTCAGTCACTGGAACTTCGGTCACGAGACAACTCAAGTGAGACAAGTGGCCATTTATATAGTGGTCATTCAGTCTCCTATTAATATTTCTTAGGTGAAAAGTTTGGCATCTGCACTGAGATTTCTTTCATTTCTGTGCACAGCCACAGGTTTATTATATACACTGTAAATAAAGCAATACACAGCAGATTGCTCCACTAGTATCAAGAGAATGATAATTGAAGAAAATGACTGTCGAAGGTTCATTTTCATTAAGATTCAGTGAAATCACCTCAATTGTTTTTTTCCTTGAAGGGGGTGTTATGTGATAAGAAAATAAAATCATGTACTGTATGTATATTGCATTCTTTAACATTACAGTAGTTTTTCAACTAACTACAGTGCAGTAAGTTGAGACCTCACAATTCACAAGATGTACAATTGTTCAGTGAAAAAAGTTCAGTGCAAACTTGCATGCAAAATTCACAGCTGGACATAAAAAAGCCAGTTGTGCACACTTCTTAGAGTCTGCAACAAAGATCTTCCTCAGGTCTCTCTGTCACTTTCTGCCTCAGATACATTATTTCTCTTTTCTCTTTTTCATGCCTTTATTAGAAAGCTGACAGTAGAGAAATAACAGGATACAAAGGGTAGAGAGATGGGGAATGAAATTCATCTTTAAATGTTCACTTGTACTTATTTTCCATAGTTAATTTGCTAATCATAATTTGTCTGCTCTTATCACTTTGTATTTTCTTTCTTTGAACTGAATGCTAGAATTAGGTCGAATGCCAATATGAAAATTGTTTACAAAAAGCAGTCCACACTCACAGAATAGAGAAATATACAATAAAACAGTTTGGGTTTTTTTGAGCAGCTTTGTAACTGTGTGTGTGTGCATGTGTGTATGATAGGAGAATGAAGGCTGCATCTTTCCCGGTCTCGCCTGGTTGGAAAGCTACAGATCAAATACACAGCCGAAACAAACTTTTTGTCCTCCTGATACTGTGCCTGTTAATGAGTTTTCATACAAACACAACCTCAATAAATTCTTTGTTTCTTAACGTGTATTCATTCAGGTTACATCAGTATCACAACCTGCGCCTGCACCCGCATGGAATCTGTTTGCTTTTGTTTCTGTGACATGCCCCTGTACAGGCGCATGCAAATAGAAAATCTAAATAAGAAGCTATGATCTGGAGGCCAGAACCAACTGAGGAAAAGGCAATGAATGGAGGAGTTGTGTTGGCAGTGGGTTTGGCAAAACACAGCAGTGGAGCCCTCTTGCTGTGTGATGCCAGGGAAAGCTGCGGCTGTGACAGACTGAGAAGGTGTTACTGCTGCTCTTCTACAATTTCCAAGTCTATCACTCAGAGAGAAAAAATACAACCCATCCATCTGGCCTTTATGGAAGATGATTCAATTTGACCTCAATTTGATTTCTTGAAAAATACAGTTCAAATGGTACTTAAAGAAGGAAGGAATTTTGTGTGACGAACAAAGGGCCAACATGTAAAAATGCATCATCTCAGACTGCCCCCCTGTAATTCTTTATGTTCATCAAACAAAATAGGGGTGGCAGAACACTTTTATTTGACTGAGGTTGGATTTGTTTCCAATGCAAATCAAGCAACGTCATCTTTATACCACAGCAAGAGATTGTTTCATGTAATTTCAGGCAAATCTGCATTAAAAACAAGTGAATTTACAGCATTTCACACCATTTAGCAGAATAATCAGATGTTCAGACTCATTACAGGACTAAATTACTTGTTAAGACGGACATTTTTTGTAGTGTGGGTTCACGCTAACCCACTTTCACATCGTCTGTTCCCTGAATACCCAGCAGTACATTAGCCAGAGAGCTAATATTACAGAGTTCCAGTTCCAGAGAGTAGCTATGGAGAGCTGAGTGTTACAGTAAGCCCCCACAGGTTTAACGGCGCGGACTTCTCTCACCACCTCGCCAGTTCATAGCCAGCTCTCTCCAGGAGCACCAAGGTCACATTAAAATGGAGGACACAGCAGCCTCTATGTCTTTGTGTGTGTGTGTGTGTGCATTTGTGCATGTGAGTGTGCCTCGGACTACAAAGGCAGAAGAGAGTCATTAGCGGGCAAACAGCAGAAAGGGTTTAGGTTTTCTCCCTCCAGCTCTCTCCCGTTTTTCTCTCACCCTAAATGTGGCTGAGAGCGAGGTCTTGCCATCCTCAAACACAAATGGAAGTGTCTAATCCCTCTTGGTAAAAGAAATTCCAATAGGACAAACTTCAGATCATTCTACGTTGCACGGAGTCAAGAGTGCCGTATTGATCTGCTCTGTCTGTGATGAATCCACAATTAGAGCCATGGCAGGCCGCTGGGGAGTCTGTCCTCTGTTTGATTGAGCCTGCTCTCTTTGCCTTCACAGCTACAGTGTGTGGATGAAACATTAAGCAGGATGGAGAGAGCTGTAAGTGCATGTGTGTGTGTGTGTGTGACAACTGTGGCAGGCAGGAGCTACTAGCGAAGAAAGAAAGAAGAAGAAATGAAGATAGAGGCGATAGATTGCCAAGATGCTCACTGACATTACAGACAAGGAAGGGGTTGAACAACAGAGAGGGTCAAGGAGACATCCCTTGTGGCTGATGTAGTGCTACAATATGAAGGGATTTGGGTAGCGGATGCACGCCTCTTGGGAATCAGCAAAAGAAGGGAACGAGACCAAGACATGGAGAAGAGGATAGAGAAGATTGCCAAGAGTAGAGGGCAAAATAGAGATAGTGATTCTTAGAAAGCAAAGAGAGAAAAGCAGTATTTTAGATAATGTAGTGCTACAGTATGTGTGACTCGTGGTTGTAGGTACACCCCTTATGAATTGTGGGTGAAATGGTTGGGGTGTTCAGCCTGTAGGAATGCCGGTGTCAGTGCTCAGCAGTGCATAGAAAGAGGATGTGGGGGGGGGGGGTGCATCCTGCCAACTGGGTCTGCAGCTTAATTAACTCTAAAGCAGGCGAGCTGTGGGCTGCCCCGTCGCCTTGCATATCAACGACCTGAGCGCTTTCTAAGCACCTTAACAGACAAGCCCTCCTTTGTGAGCCGGAGGAGTCTATTCAGCCAGGGCCGGTGGAGCCCAAGGAGCTCCTCTCTTGTCTCTCCTCCATGTGATGGGCATGTACTGGTTTTGCTCACATAAACATTTGAATGGAGCCTTGGTTCTAGTCTGCTGTGTGCTGAGGCCTGATTGAGAGAAACAGCTGCCTGTTTTCTGTGTCAGAACGCAGGAGAGAATCTTATTTAGGTGTCCTGTTTGTGGAAATTTTTTTTTTATGTTGGCTTATGTGCATATAAAAAATCAGTTTTGCGTCAGGTTAAAGCTAGTTATTAGATTTCTGAATGTAATCAGGACTACATCAGATTTGAACAGAATTTGAGTGTTTGCAGCTACAGTGAATGATCAGTTCTTTGGTAATCTGTTCTTATCTTTGAGAAGGTCAAATCAGTGCATTCATAGACAAAGCTTTCTGTACTAAAGCACAGTAGTCCTGTTCAATTCACCACTAGCATCACCTAGACTAGCCACTGACCTCTAGTGGCCTGTGATGGAATAAATCACTGATCTAAAATTAATTAAGCCATTTCTAATTAGGATGAAAAAGAAGGTGGTGGTCAAAGGGACTCCAGTTTACCATTTAGGATCTGATAGCCATGCTTCCTCATCATTAAATTTACATCAAAAATGCACGCAGCTCAGCCTTTTCTGTTATTTTCCTTGACAAAAAGCATCACACTTTGCTAAAAAGTACAGCAAAGAGTTTTGTCTACTTTTGCTTTTACTGTACTTTTGTTACTTGCATATATGCGTATGTATCTCAGCAATGCTGCGTGCTGTTCAGTGATGAGAGATTATGTGATACACTGGGCACACACACACACACGCACACACACACACACACACACACACACACACACACACACCTCACAGAGCAGCAGTGCAGAGGTTAGGCCTGATATATTCTGCTGAGAGCTCACAGTGATCTGTGATGAGAGCAAGTGGGATTATTAAATTTGGACCTGCTGGCTCCTTCAGGTTGGCTGGCTGGCTGACCTTGAGTTGCTGGCTGGCGGCGAGCATGATGACGGACTGGGTTTGTGGTGGGGTGGTTGGCCAGTCAGCAGACTTATTGACTACATGCATGCCTGCAGTGAGGGCTGGCCGGCAGGCTGGCTACCTGTTTTGCTACTTTTTGACTGAGGCTGATTGATAAGCTACTGCTTTGTTGGTAGCTGACTGACTGCATAGATGTCTTTCTGCAGTATATTTCATTAAGCCATCAGTTCCCTGGTAGCTTTACTGTTACACAGCCAACACTTAACACACATCTGCTATCGCCAAACACCGTCATCGCCCTGCAGAGCACTGCTTGTGTCAAGGGTGCAGATGGACAAACCAGTCTGTTGTTTGATTATTATCTTATTTTATAAAACATATCGCACATAGATCCCTCTGGACTCAGTGGGTCCTTTACATTGAATAATAGCTGATGATAAAATTGAAAGTATTTATTATATATTTTTTAACTCAAATCCAGTGTTTGTTGTGTATTTGCCAGTGTGCATTTTATATGTATCTTTTCCTATCAAACAATGAGAAAATAATTAACTACATTAATTAATGCATTGATTAGAGACATGTGACCTAAGAGATTAGACTGACTTAGTATTTAATGAACGTGTGCAAAAGAAATAGGTAGTTAGTTTGTTTTATCAAGCTAAAGCCTAAAACTCCTCTAAAAAAGTGGCATTTGCATAAGCACCTGAGATTAAAATCATTCATTATCATCAGTGCAGCATTTTATTTTATCTTTATTAATTAATTTATTTTTTACTTGAAAGTTGTTTGAGGCTGTGATGAACAGGTAGGATGGGAAAAATATGAAAGGACATTTTCATTTGATGCAGTTAGAGGGAATGAAAAGCATGTATTTGTGAAAATATGTGAGCTATCCTCACTTTTTTACAGTGATAAAGCCCACACATACATTACGAGGCGCAATATAGCTGTGTGATAATTTGAATAACCACAAAATGATTTAGGAATACATACAGTGAAAGCACAGTAGCTTAATTAATAAATGGCTTAAAACTAGTTTTTGACGCAGAATCCCTCTTCAAGACAGGAGCTTGAGGTCAAGTGATAACGCGGGACCCACCTTGAGGCCCTTAACATGACTATTGATAGTGTGTTTTAGTAGTGCATTGTCCCAAACAAAGTTACCATTACCAGAAACCACACATGCAGTCATAAACGTGTATTGTCCATAACTGTGAATGTGCAAGAAACAAATATACAAACACTCACACATATACTTCCTTCTTTTGTTTCTTTCCCTTCTGTGGGTTCAGGTTTTGTCGGGGATCATAGTTGAGTTTCAGTGCTGCGGCTATTATTACGCTGTCAGCTGCCTGTTATATGCAGCTTTCATAGAGACAAAAAGAAAAAACCTGGACTTACAAAACACATTTAATGCTGATCAATTCAGCTGCTGCCTTGTTCCGTGCTCTGTATTTTACATTAAGACAATAGGCTGTGCCTAATGATGAATCTCTTACAGGAAATAATTTCATTCTTTGAAAATATTCTGACTCACACGTCCAATTCTCAGGTTTCTATTTGATCTTGTGTTTTTATGTTTCTTTCTTTGCAGTTGTTGCTGTTGTTGCTCATTAACCATATTTTCAGGGATTTTTCAACTTATCACTGATCTCATATAGACACATGGCAGAGTGTGTGTGCATAAGTAAATGAGATCTACAACATCAATCTGTCTACGAAACACAGTTTTATAAACAACATTGTATTAATTTTATTTCTGATACTGTACACGGTGAGATGATGATGAATGTATGCAAGATGAGAAACTGTTGTTAGCATATAGTATAGCATATAGCAGTAGAAGAAATGGTAAGACTTTTATTCCTAATCATGTTAGGAGAATCTCCCCTAACCTAATGAATAAGACTAAATTGTATGTCTTCTGTATCATGAGTAGCACCCCACCATGACAGCCTCACAGTGGGGACACCGCTATTAAAGTGCAACACTCTCGATGCTTCGCCTGATCAGTCTGGGTTGAAAAGACGGGGTGCTTGTGAAAGGCAGATTTCTTTCTTAAGAACACATCAAAGCAAACGGGGCTGCTCACTTACCTCATTCCACACTCTGCCAAGGCTGAAGAAAGAAAAGCAAGGTTGGGAGGAATAAGCGCAGCAAATTGGGTTTGCCATGGCTGGATTTGATGCCAAGACCGGACGAACTAAGTCAGAATTCAGGGATATATGCCAAAAGAAATTACTACAGCTTTCAGTGAACGTAATCCACCACTTCAGTGTGTATTTCCTTTTCTTTTCACATCGAGAGAAGCTCATGGCTTCTTCACTGAACTTCTGCTGTGTAGGCTACAGTATCAGCTGTCAAAGCATGAAGCATTCATTATTTTTTTTAACAACTCTTTCAAAAAAAGTCTCTGTTTTTCTCTGTAGGATTTATAATTGCTGAGGTGAAATTTGCTTTGATTTAAACATTTGAATTAGTTGTTGCTGGCAGTCTTAACTATTAGAACACCTCAGTCTTGGATAAAACAAACTCTCCTTGAGGTTTGTCCCTGCAATTACAATATATACCATCACCATATACCATTAACTTTTCCAACATTAGCAAAAAGGTGGTGGAATATGATGCTTGTAATAATAAACAGAGGCATACAATGTTAATGACCTTATATGGCATTTAATAAAGGCCTAATTCCCCCAGGAAACTAATAGCTCATTATAGCCTTATAGCCTTAACCTGTTCAAAAGGTGCTGACTCACATTTACACAATAAACTCAAGCCAACTTTGTGCACATCCTTCATGTTTTCTGTGTCCACAGCGCTGGAAAGAATAACCTGTAACTGTAACATGAACATGATGCCCTGAGAACTGTCAGTTCTTTGTAGAAATGGAGCTTTGGATTCATAATTTGTGTGGGTTTGAGTGTGTGCGGCCCACCAGCAGTTAGAGGGCAGCGTCTGCAGGGGGCCCGTGGATGAGCATGGTTGTCTAAATCAGTACTGACAGCCTCGCTGCTCTTCTTGTAAGTGTGAATACAAACCGTGCACAGCTGAAGATCAGCTTAGCTTCTTCAATGTAACCATTTTCTGAGCATCTCCTCAGAAACATTTTCTAAAATCTCTGGAGTAGTCACTGGGTGTCGTCACACCTCAGCTATGAAAATTAAGCTTTTTAATGCCATCATGCTCAATTAATTGTTACCCCAATTTGCCCAGAAGATTTTATATCCAATTATCACTTCAGCAATAAAAGGGTTTAAATTACCTACACATTTTTTTTTTTCGTACTCTCAACTCAATTTTCCATGTGAAATTGATTCTCATTTATAAGGCTCCTGGGAGTAAAGACAATCTTGTGTTACCTTTTAACCTCCATTTTTATACTTAAAACATTCAACACTCAAGGTAAAATGTTCTAATATTCATTTAAGCTGGAACAAACTGTGCAATATCGCAGATATTTAACTTTATTTTGCACTTTATTGCTAAATTATATTTATTAGGAGTTGCACATTGCCTCTTTCTTACAATGAGATACGCTTTCAAGGTACTTACAGAATTTTCAGGGGCTCATTTTGTGTGTGTGTGTGTGTGTGTGTGTGTTATTTTGACAGAAATAATTAAACTTTTTCAGCTCCTCTCCCTCAGGAATCCCTGATTGTAAGTGTAAGTGTCATGTGTTTCTGTGTTACTGCAGGTCAGATTAACACATCAGGGACTGGGATTTGGCTTTATTATATAAGATACCGGTTAGTCATTCCCCCATTGTGTTATGAAGGTAAAAACATTTATTTATTTATTTATGTCCTGCCATAAAGAGTGGCTTGCCTTACAGATACATGTCTTTCACTGAAAAGTCTACATATCCAGTGAAGGTCAAAATGCTGTTTCAGAAACTTGTCATTCCGACCAAAAACAGTGAAGGCTTGAAATTTCTTGGAGTTACAGAAAGTTAAAGAATATCAGCACAAAATATGTGCTCTCAGCAGTTTCAGTATAAAAAGATTTATTTTCAGGCACCATAGGTCAAAGCAGTGAAGGTTTCTAATGTCCTCAGACTCCACTTCAGATACTACTATTCGGTCCAGAGATCAACAGTGTTAAACCATGGCATGCTCAGACAGATACTGGTAGAGCTCAGTGGTTTTCCTATCAGATTAAACACACACATGCACACAGACAAACACAAATACAATAACATGAATACAATGCTTTTGATATAAACAGTAGCCATGACAAGAATGAGAGTCTACAGCCAAGCTAGCAGCTCTGTAAAGCTTGTGTTAAGGTGATGCTTTAAACTAAATGCTAAATATTTACTATGGTCAGCATCTTAGTTTAGGCATTGCCATGGTAATATTTGCTAATTAGATCGAAACACAAATTACAGCTGAGGCTGATAGGAATGTCATTAGTTTTACAGGTTTTTAGTGATAAACCTTATTGCTGAACAGTTTAAAATTTTAACCTGGTGACTGGAACACGAAAGTACCAAACTCTGTCAGGACCAGATTTTATGGTAAGCCATCCAACAGTTGTCGAGAAATTTCACTAAAAACAAAAATGTTAACCTAATGGCGCTAGATAAAAAGTCAGGGGATCACCAAAGTCATAGGGGAAATTAAATGGTATCACCACAAAACCACTCAGTGTTGCACTCTTGCTGGGTAGATATTTAGTGATTATCCATTAAATGATCCATGAAGAAACTACGTGGAGCCATCTGATTCAAAAGCTGCAAAAGTGTATGTTTCTCAGAAAGGAATTTTATTCAAAAGCACTAAAGCAAATAAATATCACTGCCTTATTTTCTCATACAATCCTAGATAAAACTCTCTCCAACTTTTTCTATCAAAGCCAGGAGGGGTCGGCCTTGTGTGTGTGTGTGTGTGTGTGTGTGTGTGTGTGTGTGTGTGTGTGTGTGTGTGTGTGTGTGTGTGTGTGTGTGTGTGTGTGTGTGAGACGCTGTATTGTGATAGGATGGTGTGTGTTTTCTGTACAAGTTCAGATTTCAGAACAGTCTTTGGGGCTTTGGTGTCCTCGTCCTTAGATCCCACAGCTGAACCTAATACAGGGGAGCGGTGTACGCAGGGAAGAGGGCAGGGAACGGAGCGTGAAGGAGCAAAGCGGGGCAGTGCACGGTGGAGGAGAGCAAGACGGATGAAAAGGAGAGTTTGAATAGAAACAGAATGAATAGAGGAAATCTGAAAAGACTGGAGAATAACATGGAATCTGAGAGACAGAGTAAATTCCATATAAGCGCTGCAGTAACGAATACAGCTGAGATGACATTGTTAGCTAGAGGAGATCTAGGCAGAGCAGAGGCGAGATCAGGATAAATCAGCATATAGCAGTATCTCAGGATGCTGCAGTCACAGCTAATGATAGGCTGAAACATGCATCAGACAGGGTTCAGAGGTCACAAGGCCATCCTGGCTTTCATCATGCTGTATATTGGCTCTGGGCTGTACAGTGTCTGTGAAATGTCAAAGGGGGATGAAGCCTGCTGGAGGAAAAATCAATGCCCTTTGTAAACACTGTGTGGCTCCTGCACTTTGTTTTCAGCGCACACAAGCACACACATACATACACACAGAAAAGCATGACGCAGATCTGCTTTGACCATTTACCTGAAATAAATCTGTCTGAACTGCGCTTTCAGCTGGTATTGAGGGAGGCATCTGCTTTAATTCGCTATATCACTTTCTTTTAATGAAACGCTCCAGGAGTTGGCAGGGGTGAATTTTAGTGAATAGTGCAGAATATTTGGGCCTCTCTTTCAATGTGTTTGAAGTGAACATGCACAGATTTAAGCCGGCCGCTTCAGTAAAGCTTTATGTTGAATTGTGTGTCATGTATTGAACATTTGATGTTTTTCAGCCAGTATTGCCACACTATAGTTTTGCAGCTTTTATTCTGTGTCTGAATCAGACAGCAGCATTAACAGACCCATAAAGAGTCTGTGGAATTCCTAAAAATATTAAATTCCCCACTGGCTGTTGTGTACACAGGCACTCTGAGCCAAATAACATTGATTTAGTTAAGTCAAGTGAGTGAATTCACTGTATTGTAGAAATAAAATGTGCCTTTTTCATGCTTTACTTCTGCAGCTGTCAAATTCAAGTTGAGTTACACGGCCAGAGAATGTATCTGACAAACTGCTTAATTTGATATTGTGCTGCTGATAGCCTCTCCTGTGTATTTATTCTGTGTTTCTAAGAGCGGTTATTAAAGAATCTGCTATGGTTGTGAGTGTCATACAGTTTGCAAGTGTGTAGACACTTGCAAACTTCATAGGGGTCAATGGTCAACTCCTAGAATATGAATTATTTACAAAAGCATCATAACCAATAAATAACATAGTCAACTATTCATTGAACTCTTTACAGCCTTATCCTTCATTAAGTAGAATGGGACACAACCAAACTTTGATGCACACATGCCGATTGGATTGCCATAATAACACACAAGGAGGGGTTACAAGCAAGCATGATAGCTCATTTAGATTATAACGACCAAGGCTATTGATGTGTTGATTGACAGTGAGATAGACCAATGGGTTCATGCGCAAGCTTCACTTAAACAGTGGACAGGATGCCGGCGTTCCACTGGGACTGACGCAGAAATATGGAACTGGGATACTCAAAAAAATCGATCATAACCAGGATACTAGTGTGCATGTAAACACACTCGTCGCTGCAATATTTTGTGGATTCACACTGAAGCCAACTCCCTACAGGAAACACCAGCAGCTGCTGAAGCCTGTCAGGCAGCAGTTTCGTTTGTATTCCTCTAGACTTCTGCTCTCCTGTTGTATTCCTTTCTCTGAGAACCAGGGATGGAGAGATTGAGGATTTAGCAATGATCAAACTCACTGGACTGGACAGGAAGAACACAACAGGACAGGCTCTCCGACTCCTCCATCTATTGTCGAGATGATTTGACCATCCGGGGTGCTGGACCCGTGGGATGAAATAATGACCCGGAGAATCGCCGATGGAGGATGGGGGTGACAGAGGGGGCAGCAGAGGTGTGATGGCTGGGTGGAGGTGTAGACAGGATGGCCGTTTTTCTATCCCTCAGGCATCTAATTCCCTCATGGAATGTGGACACAATTTGGAAGAGAGTCCCGTAGCAGCCTCCAGGTTAAAAGTGATGAGAGAGACTGCCCTCCTTAGCCAACAATGCTCCTTTTTCTTTCCATCTAATCTGCACCTTTTCCCCACCTTTCTCCTCTTTCTTCTTCTGACGTCGTTACTCTCACTTTTATTTTGACCTCCTTTCTCTGTTTCTCATCTCCTGTACCATCACAACAATTACTCTGAATCCTCTGTATTCATTTCTTTCATCTGCTTCGGCTGTGGCACCCATAAATATTCATCCATCCAGCATTTATTTTAATAATTTGATTCTTATATGCATGTCCACATCCACATGATCATCATATGCTCATCTTTCATGTCCATTTACATCTACAGCAGCTGTGTCTTCTCACTGTTCACGGTTCGATTGTATCCTGCTTGATATATTGCTTCTTTGATTCTGGTCGTCAACTCAGAAGTCTCTGTCACTCTGGGTCTGGATCTGCTATGCTGTTGCAAGACTTTTCGAACAAGTGGAGCCATTTTGCAAACATATTCCCAGTGGGACTTGTGTGTATGACAATCGCATTCCCTTGTTCCATCATGGAGGAAAAACCAGAGCATACTAAATTCTTGATGTAAATCCACAAAAAAAAGTCAGTGGACCAGAGCTGCGCAGTAGGTTTTTCAGATTGTAAATGTGCCAAAAAATATACTTTGCTGCTTCTTAATTTGTCATTTAGTTAATGCTTTTTAAATTCCAGCACAGGTAGACCAAAAAGCAAGGATTTCTTTTGCCACTCTGCTGCAGTTCATCTTCTCTCCTCATTGCCACTGTATCACTCTCGCTCCCTCTGTCTCCTTGACCGCTGCATGGGTTGTGACACCGTGACAGAGTGCCATTTGACGAGGCTCCTTTTCAGCCTGGAACATAACAGTGAGGGTCTATTGCTTTCTGTGCTTTGATAGCAGTCATAGTCTTCCCTCTTCACTTCTTTTTCTGTGCCCTTCTGCGATGGAGCGATAAGTGGTGGTGACACCACACACCTTTGTAACTCAGCCTTCCAACTGCTCTTTCATTTCGCAGATACAATGCACTGCCTCTTTCAGTAAATATTTATGCAACAGGAGCTCATGTTAATAAAATGCAGCATATAAACATAGTGCAATATCCTTTCAGCAGTCTTCCGCTGCTTGCATGAATATGGAAGTGGTTTTGGAAAACCAATGCGCATATTGATTTTAATGGTGAAGATAACACTGGTACATTAATGTAATGAAACAGCAAACAGCCTTTTAGCCTCGAAGAAAAGAATTCTTTTTTTTTTGCCAGGATTATTTAGCTGTAAAATAAAAAGAGGTGCTGCGTGAGCCGAGCTGATGTCTGTAATTACCCAAGAGACGCAGGGGGAGAGGTGGTCATTTAGATGGGATGTTAATTGTAATTACCATTCTGGTGGGATGTCGCCATAGCAACCTTAGCCACGGTTGGTCTCGACCTGACCATGGAGACTGCGTGTGTGTTTGTGTGTGTATGGGTGTGTGACAAAGTAGGAGACTCAGATGTCCACAAACTAATAGTAGTGCCACACAGAGTCCATTTTCAACATCCAGCTCATACACTCTTCTTTCAGGCACATAGATATCCCTCCAGGACATCCCTCTCTTACTCCTCCTTCCCTCAAGTCTACTCTATCCCTCTGACTCCTGTGACCTCTGTTCCTCATCCCTTATTTTTTCATCCTCCTCTCATGCTTCCATCTTCTCTTCTCTCTTGGACCTCCTACTTCTCTTTTGCTCATGTAGCTCCTTCACCTCCTCTTCCAATCCATTTCTTTGTCCCGTCGTCGCTCCCTCATCCACACTGACCAAATGTTTTGCTTTCTGCTCCACTGCTTCCTCTTCTCATGTCATTAATCATACGCAAGTAGTTCATGAACAGAGTGTACTTACTTGGTTTCTGTTTACAGCATATCAACCAAAGGCTCTTCTATTTTCCACATTCAGCACATAGCTGTGTGTGTGTGTGTGTGTGTGTGTGTGTGTGTGTGTGTGTGTGTGTGTGTGTGTGTGTGTGTTTTAGCTCCTGGGAAGGAGGGCTTTGGTTGAGAACTGTACCTGTGATTCATGCCATGCAAAAATAGCTCATAAAGGAAACAAGGCAAGCTAGGAGCACCGCACAACACCAGGACTGTGGTCAATTCAATAAGAGTTAATCACTATTTACTGATGTTGGTTTGCATTAGGGATATTGCATTTCTTCTTTGCATAAACATGTTTTTCTGGGGCTGATGTTAGGGTGAGTGTGTGTATTTGTGTCAAGTTGTAATGCGAAGCTGTAAGAGGGATTGCGTTATCTTTGTTCACTTTACACTCTGTCCAGTGGATTAATGAAACCGCCAATTAAAGATGACATCGGACTCTGAGCCTGGGCACACACACACACACAGACACTCATGTCTATGTCTATCTTTCTGGCTCTCACCCACACAAGAAACACTGATTCAAGTTTTAACATGGGAGACTGATTTCAGTGGCAATGATATGGTGTGGTTATAAAAAGCATCTTAAATGGACCTTACAAATCCTGCCAAACAAACATATTTGACTTTCTCAAATGTTATCTCGTTTCCCAGCAGAGTTTCTGTTTACTGCTTCATGCCTGCTTGCTGTGTGTACAACATGGAGGGGCCAGTAGTTCGGACTGTGTGTGGCTCTAGTGTACACTAGATAGTCTGGTCATTGAGGCTTCCAGTGACACACATATTAGCTTTGTCCTGCCACTTGGCTGTAGCTAAATATTGTGTGTCGTGACTCTGTGCCGGCATATATTTGTATTATTAAGCAATAAGACACAAGAGGTCTACAGTGATTTTCAGACAGTGAACAGGCAACAAAGGCAAATTGAACACAAATGTTGAAATTGTTTTACTGTCACCGGTGTGACACCCAGTTAATTCAAATGGAGGACTACAATCTGTTTTAATATTACATCACACAATGCCCTAAAATCCAATAGTAACAAAGTGGTAACAATATAAAGTTCAAAGAGGAGAGGCTAAGCTGGAAGCTCAAATTAGAACCTTTTTTGAGTAAAAAAACTCCATGCGCAACACCCATTCATTACTATAGTAGGGCAGATGGATAAATTAAAATTAACCCCTTAGCCTAGTAGTTAATACGAACTGGGAGATGAAAGCCTTCCTGACACACCTGGTAAATTAGGACCCGCTGTAATCTAAAAGTGTGCTGGTAAATGCAAGCCAGCTAACAAACAGTCATCGGGCAGCTATTAGAGGAAGGGCAGCGACCTAATACAGGGTACTATGCGCTTATTTTATCCCTCAAGCCACAAGTGATTGCTGAGTAAATCATGTATATCAAGTTGGAAAGTCATTAAGTAAACACACAGGACCAGAAAAGCTTGTTACAGGTGAAGAGATTTTTGGGCACACAATATTGCAGAGTGACTAGCGGAATAAAAGAAGAGGACCAGTGTCTTACTTCTTGAAGCCAGATGGAAGAAACTCCTTGCACAACAGTTCCTAAATGACTATTCCTCAGAGGAGAGATTAAGACTTTCAGGTTTGAAATTCTGGGTAAACCAAGATCTAGTTGTAGGATAAGAGAAGAATAAAAGCAGAGGAAGGGCCAACGCAAGGTCTGACCTTAAGATATTGAAGCTTGGACCTGGAGGGGCAAGGCTGTGATTGGATTCAAACAGCAACTACAAAGCAAGCACAGAAAGAAAAGAAGTACAGATCAGAATAAAACATGAGATCAATACATCTCCAGGCAGATTCAAATAGCCAGAAAATATGTAGTACATTTAAAAGAGGCCAGTGACTTTTAGTGGCCACAATATACTGCATTTTTAATATTCAATTTAATTCAATAAAATGGCTTATTCATTTTGTGATGATAGAAGATGAATGCATTAGAGACTGATACTGAGGTCAAGAGCACCAACATGCCATTCAAGATAATCCATACTTGAAATCTGAATGGAAAACTACCACAAAAGAAAAATGAATGAACACTGTCCACAACAACCTCTACCATAGGGTTAAGGTTGGGGCCATAATGGGATTACGGGATTTGTATACATCCTGAGAGGAAAGATGGGGGCAAATGAAGCTTTTTGCCTTTCAAGATGCTCGTTGGAAAACACAAGGCAGAAAAAGGAAAAGACTCAAAGGAACAAATCAGATATCTTGTATTGACGCCATTCTACAGTATTTTCTCAGGCTCTTTCAAATCCAACTCAAGAAACTCAGGATGACCCAAACCCCTGAGTAACCCCAGTAATCAGCAGGCCATGAAAGTAAGATTTTAATGACAGGACAGAGCTAGGACGTCAACAGAGGGGGAGTTCCAGCTGGGAAAAGAGAAGCAGTTAGTCGGACAGGCAGCAACTAGAAGTGGGGCAAACAGTAGCAGAAACAGACAAAGGTGTACCCAGAGAAGAAGATGATGGAGCTGGATATGGAGATGATAGTCCAATGACAGACAACTTGGTAGCCATGAGGGAATGCCTGACAAGCTGGCTAAAGGTTCCAACATGGCAGATGAAATGTAAAAACTAGCAGAGCTGTTGTAGCTAACAGGATGACAGATTGGATGGTATTTTTAGGAATCATGCAATAGATTGGGGACCTCGCCCAAACAATGCTCACCAATTTCAGGTGCAGATGTACAATTGAGATCCAAACAGTGCTGAGGTTTAGTGTAACCCTTGAAGACGGACAAAATACCTATGTTAGAGAGCTGAACAAGGATCCGAGTAGCATAGGATTGTCTTGAATTAAGAAAGCTAGATAAGGATACCCCTTTAAACAGAGATGATTTTGACACAGAATGAGCTTCACGAGCTTTGGAAAAGATACTGACAAAGTGTGACTATGGGGATCAAAATGACAGCAGCTTATAAACAGAGAGATACTGCATTTAACTCTGGACCCTTAGAGATTAGTTCTCTGACATAAAAGGAAAGCACCAGCTAACTCGTCTGAACTTAATCATAAGCTTTGTTAGTGGCTAGGGCTGCACCTAACGATTATGTTGTTATTGAGTAATCAACACGATACACGATAAACGATTACTTCTTCGATTAGTTGACTAAACTAACGACTAATTTATCGATTTACTCACAAACTACTTTAATCTGCTTACCTTGCTTTTCCCTTCAGTTCTCTGTTCCCCACACACACACACACAGACATATACCTCTGGTCTCTGCACACTTACACACCAGCTTGCCCCTCCTTCCTCTTTCTGTTGCGCTCTCCCCGTATGTGTCTGCACTGTTGACTTTCTTCGTCAGCACTATGTTTTATAAAGTCGTCCAAAAAACACAATTCCCGTTTTGGATTTTTTTCTCCCGCAATTCCATTTTCACAACAGCAGGTGAGCCGCGTGTGGAGGAGGCTTGTTGTTAATGACATCGCCTATTGAATCGATCAAAACCAATGTGGCACCAACAGGTGCACTTACAAGCTTTAACAAAACAACGGCATAAGTAGGCCTACATAAACAAGAGACTCTCTCTCTGTGTTTCTCTGCAGAGCATGTGCGACTGTCAGTAGACCGCACAGGAGGGGTAGAGCGAAGGGAGACTGTGGGCGAGGTTTTAATGCTGCAGCTTGTTCTCTGGGGAATCCATGCTTTGACCGGGTGCAGGCATACTTCATTGCGACGCGCCGACACACGATATGCAAATTGACGTATTTCTGTAATCGATGACGTCAATTATGTCGATGAATCGTCCCAGCCCTATTAGTGGCTGCTGCAGGCTGAGTGAAATCTTTGTATTAAGAGCTCTGGGCTACCTTGAGTTAGTCATAGACTTTTTTATCAGCTATCTCTGTAGAGAAATTAAAACCCATGGGATGACAAAGACAGATCAGATGGAGATAGAAAAAAGGAGACTATTATTATTATCATTTATTTTTATTGTGAATATTATCTTTCCTTAGTTATTAACATTTCATCAGTGCAGTATACGTGTGATTCTACTGAGCTACGTGTTTATGTCTATATTAATGTGCATCTGTGTATTTGACAATCAGCATGATGCCAGTTAATGCCTCAGACCAAGATTAGAATTAGTGAATAAGCAGGACTTCCAAGTATGTGCATGTGTCCTTATGTGTGTGCATATGTGCACTATGGTCCACCATTGTTTGACTGACCGGTGGCTTCTTCTAGCCCGTGAAGGTCTGCTGCCAGCGTCATGCCCTATAGATTTTCATTTGGGACACTCTGTGCTGCAGAGGAGGCGGACACTGCTCCTGTCACATCCAGTCAGCTCGCCGGTTCTTCTTCATCTAACACCCCCTTTCTGTTTGCCTCAGCCCATGACCTGGCATTCACAATCCACCCAGCTGCACTCATAGCCCTACATCTCGGCTTAACTTTAAGTCAAATCCTACTTGATGTCAAGGAATGGCATTGTTTCAGATCACAGCATCATCCTGTCGAGGACATGACTGGCCTATACGGACTCCTGAACTAAACATGGTATCCTATCTTTCCCACCAATCTAACGATCTCAACTTTCATTTTATCCAACATGTATCGATTGGCGGGCCAAAGTGGAGATTGGTGTGCCAAAGTGGAGAGGAAGGGGAGATAGCAAGAGATGGTGAGGGGAGACAGGGCTGAGATGTGTAAATGTCTTCCAGTTTTCAAAAAGGCAAAACCACATACCTGCAAACACATGCAAACTCTTTCTGTCTCTTCCTTCTTTATCTTTTTGTCTCTCTTTTGCTCTCCAATACCCCACTTCCTCATACATACAAACCCCTCCACCAGCCCTATATCTCCAGGCTGAGGAAGTAACATAGTATGTTTCTGTCATTTCCTTGGCCTCTGTTCCCCGAGCCATTTGAGAAATAATCAATACCAAACATTAATGTCTGCTGCTCCCTAATCACAGCTCCACTGGTGGGAGATGAAGCAGAGAAACAGACTGTGAAGCTCCCCCTCTTTTTGCCTCCTTTCCTCTGTCTTATTTGCACTCTTATTTTTACCCCTCGTCTTTCTCCGCAACCAGACTGACACCTAGTGTGTGTGTGTGTGTGTGTGTGTGTGTGTGTGTATGTGTGAGCGTAACCCAACTGAAAGCAGCTGTCCTTTGTGGCACCAGAAAATGTGTTTTAGTGTTGTTTGAAAAGCAGCCAATACCCTATACTGGCAATAAGTTGCCTTTGATGTTGTGTTCACGTTTCATATTCATATTTTCCGTCTCATGTCAAGTTTTGATGTTTCTGCAGAGACGCTGCACTTGATGTACGACAGTCTCTTTTTTTTACATTGCACTAACCATGCTTGCATGAGAGCTGTGCGTTAATGAATAAATGAATTAATTAGATCTTGTTTGATCCACCATCATCATCAGGCGTCTCTCCCCCTTGGTAATGACCTCAATAATGGTGCTGACTATAATGGGATTTTAATTGATTTAGCTGCTTTAGTTTTCTGGTGTGCATGTATCCTGCGCTGCTCAGACAGAGGTGAGCAGAGAGGCTGATCCTTAACTGCTCAAAACATTTTCTGTCGTGTCCTCTTTTTCCAGCATGGTTCTAATATGTATAATATCAAATCGAATCAAATCAAACCAACCTTTTTATAAAGCACCATTCAGCCAAAATGGCACTACAAAGTAATTCTGATTTGATTCTGCCTACCATTTAAATAGTAGGCTGTAATCCGCTGAGTGATTTGAAAACCAAGAGCAGGATCTTAAAAAGGCTATTATAAAACTAAAACGTGTGCATTATTCATTGCTCACTTGTGATTTCCTTTACCTCACTCTATGTTACTGTGAGAAGAAATAGATCATTTCTGAGACATGCAACAAGAGCACAGTCCTAAAGAAACACAAATGCAACATACAATCCTGGAATGCATCCTTGAAGAGTAGCATACTGTACTGGGCTGAGCTATGATAGCTAGATCATGTAAGTATCATCCCCATTTTTGTACCACCCAACAGCTGAAAATAGAATATGAGGAAACTGTATCTTTGGGGAGTATGAAAGCGGTAAGTGCAAATAGAAAATGTATTTAAATTTAAATGAACTTGTTATTCACTTACTGAACCAACAACTTTTTACAGTAAATTAAGGAATGAAAAAGTGTAATATATCTCTGATTTTGGTGGACCTACATCAATTCCTTCATCCAGTTTGAGTGGCAGCCTTTGGCAAAACAGATTACTAAATTTTTCCACCATAAAATATGAGCAACACTCAAATTTAATGCTGTGAAACTATCTGGCAAGATAGGTCAAGGACACATTCAATTTTCAATATTTTAAATATTTGACCATTCAAACATTTATTGTTAAATCCTGAATTTCTGTTGATGTGCTGTAACACTAAAATAAGCTATAAGCATGGATAAGCACCCAGAATCACCTGGAATAGAAAATTCAGTTCCTCATTATACGCTCACTCTTTCCCTTTTAATTGCCTGACAGTTTTGTGGTTGTTGTCCATGTGTCATTAGTCCAGGCGCCTTCGCTGATAAGCTTCTGAGTGCAGATAGCTAGTAATGTTCCAGCTCCTGTCATAAATAAAGTACATTACCACTGCAGCTGCACTGTAATAACCTCCTCTCTGCTGTGCTCCCCTGCTCTCATCATCCTGCTGACCATGGAGGTGAAGTAAGTTACAGAGTTTCGTGTGTGTGTGTGTGTGTGTGTGTGTGTGTGTGTGTGTGTGTGTTCGTGTGCCTGCATCCTCATCTTGGTATTCAATTTGTGCAAGTAGGAAGTTAAAAATGGAACTTTATTTCTTGATAGTGTTATCGACCAGGATTCTCATTTTCAATCAATCTTTTGTTCTCTAGCTAAATGGTCATTAGATGTCATATTTACTACTTGAAGGACCATAATATTTATCTAGAAATGGTTTACAGCTGATACTAACTGTGTATTTCACTGAAAAACCTGATGTGGTTTAATGTAATTTTATGATGCAAGTGTGCCTGATTGAACTCAGGGTCAGTTCATCCAAATAAAAAAAAATTATAATTCTCCTTAAATCTTAATGGTATCCAGTCAAGTATATAGTTTTACGTTTATTTGTTCAGGTTTTGCGCTCACTGTCTCTGAGAGCCTCCTTCCTAATACAATGGAGGTAAATGGAATTTTGTTTGCGGTTCTCACAGCATTGAAAAATTGCATTTGAAAACTGAACAGTGACTTGTCTTCACAGGACACAATAAAATATTCCCTGACATGACATCAGTGTTGTGAACAGTTTTCAACATCAATGTGGTGGATTATAAAGTTTTGCAGCCTACCTCAGACACGTGTGATGCCGTCACAAATGAGATAGCATGTTTAAAGCCATTTCCAGACATAATATAATCTGAAGTTAGATAATGTTGACACACATACACTACCCCTTGCATGTCACTATATTTTATTGGAAAATCATAATAATTCCAAATAGGGGAATTGCATGAGCTTGGCTAAACTGCATAGTTTAGCTAAAGAGAAGAGAGAAAGACCATCCCACTTTAGCTGTGTCTGAAATTACTCCCTCTTTTACTCATTCACTACTCCTTATGTAATAGACACTAAATAGTTTACTCAATAGTGAGCAGTGAGAGATTATTCCAAAAATATAATACTTCCAAATTAGGGGATGAACATGAGTGTGAGCTCTGGTTTCTGATGAATTTAGCTACATAAGCAGCTAAAGTGACTAGCATGCTTTAGCTAACGGACAACAACTATCACACTGTGTCTGAAATTGCTCCCCCTCTTCACTCTTTCACCACTCCCTATATTAGATAAATAGTTTGCTCACTAGGGAGCAGCAAATCATGAATCATCGTCATTTTGTGTCATGACAGAGGTGTCACACAATGGTAGTTTTTGCATCCATAAAATGCAATACATTGCATCGTGAGATTTTTGGCAGAAAGTAATGTAGCCTACATGGGCACTATACAAAGCATACATTTAGACACTCAATATTTGGAAACTCAAATAAAATGGCAGACATACTATATAGTAAATAAGAAGTGATTTTAGACACAGCCTTTAAAACCTCTGGGTGAAAGCGTTGAATTTACATTTTGCCTGTAATTGGCCTGTATTGGATTAAAAGATTGTAAAATTTGGTTCATAGGATGTCCTGAACTAAACGTCCTGTACTGACTGATGCGGGCCAATACATGTACCAATACTGCCCTTGTATCTGCATTTCTGTATGTGTGTGCGCCTTTGGGGATGTGTTTGTAGCTTATGAAAGCCATTCTGTCCTCTCCTCCATGCTTATGCCCTGACCATGGCCTTGGCTCTCTACACTGTTCTCGGGCAGCCAGCCGACCGGAAGACAGGATCAAACACAGGAGGAGGAGATCTCAGTGACTGGAGTCAGACGCTCTTTCATCTCTGCTCTGCCATGCCAGCACACACTCATGCTTCATTTTTCCCCACGCACAGAGTCTCCACAAAGAGAGCTCTCTGTGTGAACTCTCTCTGTGTCTCTCCTTTTCAATTCTGCTTTAACTGATTCATCCTTGATAGAAATACAGATCAAGATAAACTTAGTTATGCACTTCATTTTTATACGCATCCCTTCTCCCTGATGTGGGAAAGAGTAAATGTGTGTTTATTTCTTTTTTTCCTCTCAAGAGATTTCAGAGCTCTTGCAGACTGTGATTGCACAGTGCAATGAATAGCTTTGTCTAAAATGACTATTCCCTATATGAGGTAATGAGGCTAGTAGTCGTTATATTTACAACATATAGCTTCAGCAGCAGTATTTATGAGAGTGTTATGTCAACTGAAATGGAAAGATATTAATTAGAAATTTATCTTTTTCTAAGGGACAGTCAATTTATGCTTTTTACATGAAACTCGATTAGCTACATACAACTTCTTTGGATAATAACCGCTTTCAAGGTCAGCTGAAAGAGATCTAGTTTCTTTGTGTGTGTATGTTCCAGTAGTGTTTGTCGTCCATTGCTCTCCATTTCACAGCCTTTCAGACCTGAAAAAGAGAAAAAAAATGTGTGTTCAGCTTCCATTCGTTCTGAAGCCCTCTGAATGTCAGCTGACATCTATATAGATCTTCAACGTGTGGTTGGTCTTGCAGGAAAGCTGCTAATTATTTATGCTTTAGGGAAGAGAGAGTAAAGAGAAAGTGAGAAAGATTAAGACCAACAGAGTACATAGACCCCTGGATTAGTAAAGTAAAGTAGTAAAGTCTGAAGAACCAGGTCAGAGAAACCGAACTCCAGAGGTGGCCAACTTCACAGATTCTTATAAAAACCTGGAATATTCACTTTGATGCTACTTACTATGATGCATATCATTCATTTACATCATGTAGATTTACATCAGACTAACGAGGCAAGTAAAGTCCTTGATATCAAATTGCCTTGAGTAAATTTAGTCTGAGCCACTATTTCAGATCTGCACACATGCAGGATTTAATTATGCTGAATTAGCAGCCTAGAAGAAGAAGAAGATGTGTAAAATTTGAATATTCTCATTAACAAAGAAATAGGAAAAGCCTCTCTCAGCAAGAGAAACCTGGCAAGGGAAATGAAAGAATAAATGATATAGAAGCGAGAGAGAACATTTTTCTGACTATGAGACGACAGCATAGTGACACAGCTATATCTTACCTGTTCTGTTAAATTTATGTATTCATATCTTGACAGGCTAGAGGATAGGAGAGACTGGGGACTCTCATTGCTATCTCTTAAACACAAATATGACACAACTCTTTTTCCTAAATGAAATTCAATAAGCCTACAGTGAATCTGGCAGGATGTTAAAGGTCCAGTGTGTAACATTTAGGAGGAGCTATTGGCAGAAATGGAATATAATATTTATAAGTCTGTTTTCTGTTTCTCCTACATGCTTGGAAGGGGGGTGATGTGAGCGGTATTCAAATGGTTGCAAACTGCAACAATACTTGACTTCTGACCTGTAACTGTGCTCTGGGTTTGAAAAGATGCTTCTTAAAGTTTCTTTTAGCATTCATTTCTGACAATGACTTACCATCATGAAAAGATTTATTGGAAAATGTAAACTAGATGTCCCCATGTTTTGTTTTGTGTCATTATTGTGCATCCACAATGAAGAAGAAATCTTCATTGTGCCAGGCCGTAGATAGGTTTACTAATAATCCTTCTATGATGGGAATTTTCTTCTGTCATTCGATAATTCATGAATAAATATTTGAATTGTTGTCCCTGTGTTTGAATGAGATGAAAGCCGGCTTGCTGTGGTTGGCTGAGTGACCTTGCAATGTGTCTGTAGGCCTACAGTGCTGTATATGAGAGGCTGATATAGAGGCTAGCAGATGAGAGAACTCCCTGGGGGTTTTCTTGCAGATAATTCTGAGAAGTAGTGGCTCTCATGATCATTTGGACAGAAGCCTGAATATGAGCAGTACAGTGAGCCTCTACTTGTAGATCTCCAACACTGACACCCCATGACCCTAAAGCACACAATAACCTTACTCTGATAGAGGGAAAAGACATGGGGGAAAGGGTGGAAAGCACGACATAAAGAAGGGAAACTGTCAAAGAGACAGATGGAGGTGGAGGAAAAATAATCTGTAGGAATAAATGATTTGATAATAAAGCTCTGATCCCTCATATATTTTATAATTGGCTGAAATCTTAAACATCACATTGAAAGATTTCAGGCTTGTGAATGCAAAAGCCCACTGAATTATTGTAAATAGTCAGCATTGATAGAAAATGTACGTGTTTGTGTGTGTGCATGCGTGCACATGCAGACGTGGCAACAAAATATCGTTCCGCAGTCCCATTTCATCCCAGTGAGTGGCCTCTCCTCTCTGCTCCCTGGTGTTCACAGATGCCTGTCACGTCACCATGAAAAGACAAGAGAGGGAGAGCCTGACACAGATTCATCCCCCCAGACTGAGAGACAGGCAGATTGAGAGGTGTAGCTGATCCCTGAGAAGCACTGCAGGTTTAATATCCCCTCTATATCCTCTCTTCATGCCGTCTGGTGCCATGAGGCTCTAGGCCGACGTCAGTGTTGTCTGTCCATCTCTTGGTCAGGGAGGGGTCATCATCTCTAATGCATTATTCACACGAGCAGCATCAACCTAGACAGATCCTATCTCGGCAGGGCAAAGCCACTGTCACCCCTGGCTCAGTGGCTAAATAAACACGAAAAGCATACAATAGCTGTAGCTTCACCCTTTTATTAATTAATTAATACTGCTGAGTGAATATGAGTTGCATGGTGATTTGTTTGTCCTGGCATGTTATTATTTTGAAAAATGTATCTGTTCTTTGGTAAAACACGTGTTAATGTAATTTCTAAATTTTGTATTTACATCACTTTTTTTGTGGCCTGGAGTGTATGTTTTGGATTGTACAGTCTCCAGTCATATAATGGACAACAGTGATGAAGATTCCACAATGGTTCTTCCTTGAGAAGGAATTCTGAAAAAAAAGAAAGAACTTGTGGGAATCACACACAGGCTCTTTAACACGCGTACCTTGAATGGTCCTAAACATAATGTCGAGTTATTCACCAGTGGATTTCTGACTGATGTTTTGAATGTCAACAGGTGTCATGCGGCACACACACAGATTGTCATTTCTACAGTGGATCCATGGGAAGTTGAGCCACACACACACACAAACACATGTTTGTTTCACTGTCCCTGTGGAGGACAGTCATTGACATAATGCTTTCCCTAGCCCCTTACCCTAACCTTAACCATCACAATTAAATGCCTAACCTTAACCCTAACCCTAACCCTAACCTTAACCCAATTGTAACCTGTACCCTAAAACCAAATCTTAACCCTCAAAAAGCAGTCTCTACCCATGGGGCCCTCAATTTTTGTCCCCACAGTGATACAAGTCCCCATGGGTTAGTGTGCATCCCACCAGGATATAAGAACATGAAACACACACAAACACACACTGAACACACAATAAAACACATTCTCTTCCTCTCTGTCATTAAGTGCAATACTCAGTCAGGGTAATAAAGGAGAGAGACCCCTCATCTTTCATTCCGTGTATGTGTTTTTCCTCATGCATGGTTAATTGTGTGTATTATCCCCTCTCCTTGCCCCTGATGATAGTGATGTCACACTCCACTATGAGGCGATCTGTTCTCTTCACCACATCTGTTTAACAGCTTGTGTACAAATACCTACTCCCATAAAGCCTTGTGGATCAAGCTATGACTCAGTTATGTTGCTGATGCCTTCTGTATCAGTGCACTGTGGAAAGAAGTGCAGGAACATACAAGAATGAGCCCATAATGAAATATTCCCTGATTTCTTACATAAAAAGTAACATTTAGAAAAGTCTGCATGCTGTCATCTTTGAAATACAACTATATTCTGTAGGTTTCAACCAAACAACAGCTGCTTTTATTTTGGCATCTGGATTCATGATATGCCATTTAAAGATATCTTTGATTTATATTGTAGACAGATACCAATATCTTTGATTTATATGTAGACACGATTTGCATTCCAGCTGGATCCTAAGATTTGGAGAGAACTAGAGCGAAGACTGCTCTCTCTGTCAGATCCAGCTATTAGGAGTAAATGTTTCTCTTCCTTCCCAAACACAGTAGAGATTACCCCTAGAGGTCCTCTGTGATCCTCTCAGAGAGGGAGAGCTCAATGTAAGTTAAATAGAAGTGGCTTGTCTCAGTTTTTCCTTTGCTCAGAAGTTTCAAAGATTTACAAATACAAAACAATGATAACATGAATTGTATAAATTCGTGTCTGTTTCTTGAAGCTGATGATTTGATTTGTTCTTCCACTACGAATGTAATCATTTTGACCCCTACAAATATTGTTATTAATTTGAATATCAGCAGGGATGACACACTTAATAAATAAAAAACATATTTTGGTGATCTATATTCAATTTTCTGCCTTTTATACATCTGTATGATCACAGCAACACAGTAAAAAATTACAAAGACAACTAGGGTTTTTGTTCTGAATGAACAAGGTTCATGAGGTTTGCTCAGCAGAGAATTTGCTTCTTTTTCCTTTGCTCCTCCCATTCCCAAACCATAGTACAGGTCAGGCATTGTGGATGATACATTAGCTCTGTTGTCGCGCCTTGATTATTGCTTTATAAAAGCAGCCGTTCTAGCATAGCATGTCTGATATTTGGATCTTCACCTGGTCAAGATCCCAGACATATTGTGATTTCATGGTGAGAAGATCCAGTTGATCTTACGCTCCCTCTCAATGAACTCATTTTTTATTTCATGTAGGTCTCAAATATAGACTGCTTTTCTCTTTGAAATGATTTAGACAGTAATGAGACAGCTATACATGTGTCTCAGTTGATCATGTACTTCTAAAAATTCTTAAAATTTCTCCCAAGGAAGCCTCAGTTTCATCTCTGCAGTGTCTCCCTCTTGGGAGATGTAACAAAGACAAAACTGATCTAGTAATGAGAGGGTCCAATTAATCTCACAAGAGCAGAAAAGCATCATCATGAGCAACTAATTTGCTGTTGCTGCTGTTTTGCAGACAGCAGCTTACAGTCCAGCTTATACTCCCAGTGGCTGTTGTCTTCTAAAGTATAGCAATCCAGGTGCATCTCGTGAACATGGACACTATCTTCTCACTGTAATGTCACCAGAAGTGACAGACTATACAAAATTCACAGGATATGGACACAACAGTCCTGGACTCTCACCATTACCGCTGTTGCCAAAGGAACCAAGCTTTTTATTGTTACTGTTTGAGTCAAACTAAAGATGATCTCAGTCAACATATTAAACCTGCATTCAGTGATTTTATGGCCACTTGGAGGCAGCGCAACAGTTAGCTAACAGTTGCTTATTTACTCATCGAGCAGAAACTGAGCTGCATCAGCATTCGTTTGGAGTTGGAGTCCAATCTCCATTCTCTTTTTTAGTTCTGTTTTTGTTTCTCCACCAACTCCTGAGGGAAATACCTGGCTCTTTAGCTGCTAAATGTTTAACTATGTACACCAGCTAGTTGCTAACTTTGTCTGTCTGCTGTTTGTGAGCTGGGAGGGTTAGTGTGTCTTTTTAGAGCTTTTTAGCTGAAAACATCTTCCTTCTGAATCTGAAAACAACTCTGATGAGAGCAGTGAGAATTAATCCAAACAGTAAAGTTTAACCAAACAAGAAGCTTAAAAGCTGAAGATGGTGACAGACGTTAACGATAGGCCTCAGCGGAGTTGCAGTGTTGGGTGATAATTCTCTATGGGTTGATTCCTCTCACATTATATGTGGTCTGATTGATTATTAATACAAAATATTTATTATAGCAGCTTTAAAAAGTCTGGCTTTAGTCTCATCTCTACCTCTTTTTCATCCCCTTTTTGTTTTCCATTTCCATCTGTATAATAGGTCTGTGGCTCTGCAGTACTCTCAGTATTTTCTATTCATGTGCATTAAAAACCACACTCTTGTTTAGGTGTTTAATGACTGTCCAGCTACCTGCATGTGCACTGCTCACTGCAAGACCCCCTGCTAGTCTGGCAGGGAAACCCCATGGCTTCGGGGCTCATGGGAGTTTCTGATAGCTGTTAATAGAGCAGGTCTTTTTTTTTTTTTACATCAACTGTTTCACATGTTTCTCTTGATATAATGAAAGCAATGCTTCCCAGAGCCATCCCATGTGATAAAATAGCATCTATACCATCACCACTCTCGCATATTTCTGCATTTATTTGAACCACACTGCTGGCAAATGTTCTGAGTAAATATATTTCTGGTACAATTTTTGTTTTAAACAGAACAGAAAGGACTCTCTTTTTTGCCTTCAGGTAATAGCTATTCATTGTACATGTCATTTCTGTCTCCGTCCCTTCCCATGATCCTTGGCTTACTGTATATAAATGTGGGGTTGAGAAGAAAGGCAGCTGATGGACGTATACCGCAGTCCTCAACTGCCTCCGCTAACATGATAATCGAAATGGTAATTTTTTGATACAGGATGATGACCTGTTTTCAGCCAGAAATCTCCGGCCTTATTGGATAATGAACGGGGAGAGAATCATCCCATCAAAACTCATTGGCAGAATCGCTCACAGTTCAGTATTAGAAGAGAGCAGTCTGTTAGTGTAGCGTATATGTGTATATTAAGTGTGTATATTGTATATCAGTGTGAATTTAGTTCTGCATCTTCCTCATCACCTTTTCTCTCATTTCTCTTCTTCTTCCATTCTGCATCAGTAAAGACTTAGCTCTGATATGCTAATAGATTGTGAAAATTCTTTCCTTCAATTCAGTGTGTAAGCCTTAAACAGTTCACTATTTTGCCTTTATGAGGACAATGTGTGAGTGAGTGTGTAGCAGTGAATGTCTATGAATAAGTGTTTGCATAACTGACTTTTACTGGAACCTTGTCTTTCCTTTTTTTTTTTTTTCCTAAATTCATTTATTTTTCCCAGAGCAACTCTCATCTTCTGTTCTTTGTTTCCCCGTGCCTCTGCTTGGTATATGACGTGATAGGCAAACGTGGTGTTATTTGCACTGTATGCCAGACAGGTAGCTTTGTGTTTTTGTCATTCAAATCATTATCTTAATTGCTTTGCATTGCTTTGATGGCTTAAGGGTGGCTAGCCAGTGAACCTGAACAACCAGCTCACAGTGACCGGCTCTTTTTTCAGTGCTTTTGTCTCTCTCTGGTCTCCTGCGAGACAATAATACAATCAACCCCCATAGCTCCCAACACACACACACACACACACACATACACACACACACACACACACACACACCTTTAGCAATTACTCAAACTAATTAACAATTTGGCCATTGGATTAATTACCTCTAGTAAAGCAGAGAGGCACACTCGCGTGTTTAGTCCTATACTTATTCTTGCCACAATAATTGTGACTGGCATTTTTCTTTAGCATTTGATCATCAGATAAATGTAGATTTATCCTCTGCCTCAATACTGCAGGAGCTCTGACTCTCCATTAAACCTGCAAGAAATGATTTTTGGCCATTTGGGGCGAGTGTTGTGTAAAAACAATGCTGACATTTTATCACCTTTTAAGTTGATATGGGGAACTTGCTAGCAAACTATTGCATATTTACACATCCAGCAGATAAGGAGCAACATTAGCATTCATTTACTAGTTGTGTTTCTGGCAACCAGGCATATGTAAGACCAATATTCACTCTCCTTTTAGCTCTGTTATCTGGCTCTTTAGCTGCTAAATGTTCCACTATGTTCAGCACCTAGTCACTAACTTTGTCTGTTTTCCGTTTGGTGCTAGGCGGGTAGTGGAAAGTGGGTTTTTAGAGCTTTTTTGCAGAAAACTTATGCCTTGGCTCGAGACGTGGTTGGTGAGAGCGGCAAGAGTGAACTAAAACATTAAAGCTGTGGGCCCCAAGACCAAAACAACAAGCTAAACATGCTAAAATGCTTCATAGAGCAGGGGAGAACTGCAGAGTTGGGTGATAATTCTCAGTGGGTTTGTCACTACAAGTGACGACTTTCACATTACACATAATCATTTGTTCTAATGTTGTTATAGAAATATTCATTATAGCTGCTTTAAGATTTTTGACATGACCGCCATAACTGGCCCTATAGTATTCAGGTTTGTATTCACAGTCCCTTCTCATTGTGTAGGATCCCACATTTGACCCCATATTTGCAGTGAAAGGGTTTTTTCGCTCTGCATTGCGATCCGATGGGGAAGTTAAAGAGACCTGTGTACCTGTGAGATCCTAATCTGCTTTACTCTGCACTGTGCGTGCCCGGTATCTGTCTATGTCGCTACTCGTCTCTCAGCAGGCCTCATTCTAATAGGATGTAATATAATGTAAATAAGCCAGGATGAGACTACAGCGGGAGCAGTCAGGGCCAGGAAGCCAGGCAGGCACTAACTGGAACGGGAGGCAGGACAAAGGAACGTGGAGGCCCGAACACAAAGACAAATCAGGCATGAAAGGGAGGGCCACCACAGCTGACATTATTTGCACAGTAATTGGTTGTTTTTGTCAACCTCAAATGGGGCCAGTTAATGAATGGATTGGAAATAAAATAGAAATAAGGACACCACGGCTCCTTAGGACACTGATAAGAGATTATACTGCATCCCAATTTTTTTTAAAATGCCTTCATTACTTAACCTCATTTCACAGAGGAGAGGCTAATATAAGCATACACAGGCTGTTTAATGTTCTGGCCTGGCAATGCTTGAATGCCCCTTGAAGTTTTTGGGATGCTCCTTTGAATACAGAAATATTCAAGGAATTTCTTAATGCAACGTTGCATTTGTGGTTTGAGCTGTTAGATACTATTTGACACGTCGTCTGGTGGTTAATGTTTATTTTGAGGTAATTGCTTCTGAAGGCAAGATGGTAGGGATTTCAGTAGTTCCCTTGCCCCTGTCTCTCAGCAAACATTTTACCTGGACTCATTAAGCATCAGACATGACACATCAGAGAGCCTGTTCTGCCAGCATTCAGGCTGTTACTGTGCCATGGTCTGCCCTCACTAAATAACCTGCCAGAGCTGAGAGTTTCTTTTCTTGTGCCCTAAAAATTTCCTCTCCTTTTTGTGGAGCACATTTGTCTTAAACTAAGTATTTAGTCCAGGCAAAAATAAAAAGTGGCTTCTCCTGCTTTGTGAAGGACTTTGCAGTGAAGTCAAAGGGTGAAACTGTATTTATCTCTCCAGAGCTTAACTTCAAACCTTTTAAGAATTTATTTTGGGCCTCTTTAATAAAGAGCTAAAGGGCTCAAACTGTCTAAAATCTGTTTTCCTTCTCTGTTCTGCCTGCAGGGAAATTCCACCTTAAAATAGAATTCAGATGTACTCTTCGTGGTCTTGAATCAGTCATTATTTATGAACATGAACAGCCATGTGACACACAAATAGCTCTTTCTCATGAATGATAGCTTTCAGCACTTATCGTGTTTTATATGAGCTTGGACAATCAAATTTTATAAAATCCACTCAAGCACTAGGGTGCACAAATATTTTCTCTTGTGTTTTGTAAAATAAACAATTCCATGAAATGTCTTTCCTTAAAGGTGGGGTATGCGATTCTGGAGAAATCCAATACCATGACAAATACCATGATATAGAGCGAACAACGACACAGCAAGTAATGTAACTAATGTTATCTGGGTTGTGGGTTAGCAAACTGTCGCTACAGTTGCTGCTGCGAAGCTAACAGCCAGAGAGGACGAGACGGTTTCCCAGAGCAACACACCAGCTCCAGACAGCGATACTCACAACTCTCCTGCTACTATAGCAAACGTCACAACAACAGCATATCTTGGCAAACTAGAAAGTAAGCTGAATGTCCGTGGGCAAGTCATTTAACGCTACCTGACACACAAATCATGGCTGGAATAGTGCTGTGTGTCTCAGTCCGAGCCACCGTTTATTTCCCATTTACAGAGGCAGGGCTGTGTACAAACACCAGATCTTTTTTTTTTGTGTGCACACAGAACAGACAGCTAGCGGACCATGAGGCGATATTGGCTGAATTTGACTAAAAGACATGTATTGGATTAGAATCACATACCCCACCTTTAAGAGATTATATGGCTGTCTTGTTCAGAGGCAACTTTGAAATGCATTGTCTGAATTGTAAATGAACTTCATTTCTATTTGAATTTTAGTTGTTTTTTTCTCATCTTAACAAAGAAGGGGACTGGCAATAAAAGAACAGAGTGATATAACAGCAGGATGTGATTCTGTGTATGATGGAAGCCCTCCTGCAGTTGTTTTGCCCTTTTAAAGGTTGTCCTACAAACTGTGCCCTGATTGAGTCTTCAAAGACTGTGAATGGTTTAAAAGAGTCTGAAGGTCTCTGAAAAGATCCACATTTTCAATGAGTCTTGAAAAAGGACTGGGGGGACATCAGATCAACACTTGCTGAAACATGGGCTACATTGCATATACTATGTCTAATATGTGCCTTTTTGCAACACTAAGTGGGCATCATCTCAGCAATATTGCTTTCAGACTGCACTGAGCCATACGTCAAACTTTGACACCCCGTGGCAGTCTGAGTGGTAGTAGACTGGCAGAGGAGGGGGAGAGGGGTCTTCATCTTGTTTCATTTCAGACTCCCAGTGCCCTCTGGCGGCCCTCAGAGCAGGCGATATCCAACTCCTTCTTTCTCCCTCAGCTAGTCTCACTATTAATAGCTTAGTGCCGCTTTAGCTCCCATTGTTATTCCTGCCTGGCTGCATGCTGCGCAAAGGATGTCACATGTTTATCAGACCAGAAATATTGTGCATCTCTACTTTGGGAGAATGAACTTTGAGAGAAAGCCTCCTCTGAATCCAGATATCCTCGTCCTGTATTCTAAAACTTTATTTATCTTTGTCAATCTCTTTGACCTTTTCTCTAACCATCTATGATCTTTTAGTAAAAGCTCGATCATTGAGGCCAAAGGTAAACAGCGTGCCTTCTCTTGCACCCCTCTTGGGCCAGAGGGGCTTTTGAAAACAATTGGGAGTGTGTATTACTAGTGTCACTTTTCCTACTCATGAGAATAGGCCATGTGCACATCAGCAGTATGTCACTGAAAGAGCCTTGCTTACAGACTTTGTTTTAACTTAAAAACAATTTTCTCCATTTGTGAAAAAAAGCTCAGCTGAAGAGTTGTTCCTCTAAGTAAATATTATCATTATTATTATTATCATTATTCTCTACTGTGGACACTTATGGAGTATCTCAGTGACCGTCTGTGCAGTATATGCCAAGCTTCTTCACATAGTTTTTTCATCAAAATGGTTTAACAGGGAGTCTTATAGGTCAGAGTGACTGCAAGTCGTTTATTTTTCTTTCTAAATAAAACCATTCACGCAAAAATGTTTGCAATACGGTCAACTAAAATGATAAATTAATAAACAGTTTTGTTTAATGTGCCCTGTGAACATGCTACACTGTCAATAATTAGAAAGAAGGGTTTTGCTATGTGCCAATGCCAAATAAAGATGCTTTATTACTTCTCCAGACAGGAGAAATTGATCCACCTGTGGTCCCTGCCATGGATTGACAGATGGTGAATGGTATCAACTACTGTTTTGAAACTGTTTCAGAGATGTATGTTGGAATTGGCTAGTTATTGTAATTTTGACATGTGGGGCTGATGTTGTTACCCATGTTTGTAGACTGGGTGATCATCAGCAGATACAGTAGCTTATATGGCGCATGAATGCACTCTACAGGCAATTTTAGGAACTGCAACATGCATCCTTGTGGTTTTATTACTGTAGGACTATAACAATTTGATTTTCTAGAGGTCTAGGAACATCCATTACTTGACATGTAGCCTTGTCCTGAATTCTTTGGATTGTTATCTTTACTTTATCCAGTCTGATACAGTATCCTGTCCAATAACCAACAATATTCAAAACCCAGTTATCAAAGTTTTGATTGAACAGATAGAAGCACCAAACCTCCTACTTTTCATCTTTTTAATCTTTCAGCTTCAACATTTCCCTTGTCTCTTACTTCTTCGTGCTTGGAACTCGCAACTTACCCAATGGCAACCATATCATCAATATGTAAAAATGTAAGGATGACACACCTTCTTAGACTCATACACATGAGAACAAGAGCTGATGTTGAAAATTCATCATTATTATGATACACACAGTGAACCCAGATAAAAACACAGTATGTTGTGTCAGTGATGGAGCAGAGATGTGCTATTGTGTCACAGGCAAAACCCATGACTGAATATGAAGAGGTCCTAATGACAGTAGCATCAATAGACCAGAAAGGAATAATGTTTCATTTTTAGAAAGTGGTGCAACCTTTTTCTCAACTGAAATAAAAAATCTTGCTATGTTTGCTATGAATATTGTACCTGTTCTTCTGAAACTGCTCAAAGGGAACTCTGAGAAAATACTGAATTTAAGATAAATAGTATAGGTTGCAGAAAAGTGAATAAACCAAAAATTTAAATTCTAATAGTATATAAAATAACCCTTGAAATGTAACAGTAGTCTATATGAGAGTGGATCCTTTCATGTTTTCAGACCTTGAATAGTGGTGGGAGATGCCCTGCCCTGTGCACACATGCACAGAAATATCATACTAAAAAGATATGCAAAAACATGTGCATGTTTATATTTATCTGTATTTCTGTATTGTTTAGGCTTTGTTGCCTTGAGGCCATTTCAATACATCATCAGTAATTAGACTTTATTTTACCAGTGATTTCTGTGGTTGCTTTTTCCAAATTAAACTGGAGAAGAAACTAAAGATGTGGGTATTTGGCTCAATAAATTTTTGGGTTGTGGTGACAATTAATATCGACTTTCTGTCATAAATGTGCAGGTATTTGCCTTAATCAAATATGTCAATATATTTTTGCTGTATGGTTGAACATATATGCACATAGTGTTCATGTATATTACTTTTAAAACATGTACGCCATCACGTTTGCCTATTGGTAAATGGAACAAGGTGCAAACTGTTCTCTGAAAAATAGCACAAGCAATATATCTAGTGTTCCACATAAGAGTGAGAAACCATCAGTAGAAACAGAAGATGAATAACTTCCCTGCCCTGATCGACTATTTCTAGTGTGATCTGTGACCACTTATCCAGCTTCTGTGTTTATTTAATGAAACTTTCATTCTGTATATGGTGATTTATGTGACTGTGTATAAAAACTGTGATTTACAACACATATCAAACAAAACAGCTGAATGTGCCTCACATGTATTATAAATTATATACACCAGTATGTATACAGAATTTAGATTTTTAAACTTTGTTACCCCTGGTTGATTTCCTCCTAGATCTGTGCTGCAAGAATGGTATTGTGTGCACAGTACTGTATGTTTTGACATCTGCTGCATTGAATCAAGTTCTCAGTAAATATATTATATATGTATATGGTGCTAAAAATCTGGAAGATTGACTAATGTGAAAAGAACTGTTCTGGCTTTTACCAAGTTATCTGAATAGATGATGTATGTCATCATCTAACCAGTTTTAAACAACGGCTAACTGAAGTTTTACTGTATTACAAAATGTTCTTGCTACAATGCATAATTAATTTTGTCATACACTTTCTGTGTTCATTTAACCCCTGCTGTTGCTGCATGGACATTAACTCTTACTCTGTACCACTGGTAGTGTATTGTTTTGTATTTTATTGTTCGTAATTGGTGTGCACTCAACGTGTAACTTTGCTGCCGTCTTGGCCAGGTCACCATTTAAAGAGATTTTCTCTCAACTGTTTTTTTATCTGGTTAATTAAAAAAAAAAGTGTGCTTGTTCAAAAGGCCCCTGCTGACTGTACATAGTTGTTTTGGAAGCATTTCAGCCAAATATTATTACAAATATCATGTCACCGATTGACTATTTAATATGATAAAGTAACCTAACATCACTGAGAGTCAAGGAAGTCGCATAACACATGATCATTTTAGATGTCTGATGTTGTCTTTTATAGAATTCAACACCAAACCAGTCAAGTTGTAAAAAATAGTCAACAGTAGGCTACATAGGAAGGCACAGTCTGGACCAATCCAGGAGGGTGGTATCTTCTTGTAATTGTTGACTCACTGGCAGATAACGTTCGGGGTCTGGAAGCAAGTAGGGTGCTGAGAGTGGTTCAGTGGACTGCTGTGGTGCGAGGGTGTCCTGGGATGATTGGCTGGTCCACATCCACTCTCAGATTCCCCAGGAATGCCAAAGACACAGGAAGAGTCCTGCCCTATGAAATAAAAAACAAGTGATGAATTTTTTTTGTACATCACAGTTCCTCCTTTAGGTTAACAGACATCATGACGTTCTACAACATTTCTCCTGCAGACTCAATCTCTTAAAGCCCACTGGAAATATGGCTTGAAATAGTAAAACTGCATATATGACATCAAAGTTGAGCATCTCATTAAGCATCCACAAAACTCTGAGTGAAAATAAACATTCATAACTATTAGAAAACCTAGTTAAAAAATAGCTCATTTTGCTGTTTAGATCGTTTCTTGAGACTGTGTGGGCGTGGCAGATCACATTTAGATTGACATCTCCCTGGCTCTGCCTATGTCAACAATCTTTCATGGCAACAGTCACTCAGCAATGGCGCAAGCGATAATCAGCATAGTCCAGCCCTACATGTTTGAGCCACCTGATTTGGAGTCAGAGGATGAAGGAAAAGCCCTGCCATCTGAAAATGTTTCATTTCAGTTGGTCACTGAGTGGTGAGTTACAAAATGCTTTGCTATCCATATTACTCCTGAGTAGAATAGTTAGCATACACATGCAAAGTTAGCTAAGATGCCCTATATGTTCTGAATGAATGAATGCAATGCAAAATGATGGCTCTGTAGCATTAGCTAGTGCCATACAGCGGCCGACAATAGACGATCTGTGGCCAGCACTAAATAACCTCCCTCGGTTGACACGCAACACCCGCGGCTGCCAATAATCACCCATCTGTTACAGTGGCTATTGGGAGAGAGATAATATTATAAAAGGTAGCTATAAAAAACATCAACATGTTAACTTTGTCTTATAACCTCTTTATGTCACCGTTGCTACTTTTCTTAGAAAGGGCTTGCTTACTTACTTAGTTGACTAAAACACAGGTGACCATCGCTCTCCAGCATGTCTTGTGGTCAGCCATCCTTCTCATCTGCTCAGGAGGACGAACTTCTTCTTTGTCATCAAGGAAACTGCTGGAAACTTTTCTCTCACTACTCTGAAAAAAACATAAAATTACAACAAAGTGAATAAGATAAATAATCACTGAATTATTAAATAAGTGTTAATAAGACTTGCAAAAGACTTTTGTTAATGTTTTTGTCAATTACTACCATAACAGTCAGATATAACCACCTCTACCATAGTAAATTAAAAACATCCAATTACAATAACATGAGTAACATAAATAATCACCAAAAATATTAAATAACTGATAAAAAGACTAGCAGGAGATTTTTCTTAATATGGTTATTCATTATTGCCTTACCTCTGTCTGATTTTGATAGCTGTAGTATGTTAAAAAGAAAATCAAAGAACAACCTAGTGAGTAAGATAAATAATATCTGACTGGTGATGAAAAGACACATAGAAGACTTGTTAAAAGACTTTGTTAATGTTATTAATTATTACCATACCTCTGTCAGATATAGCCATCTACTTAGTAAATAAAAAATATTGACACACAACATCAAAGTACAACAGAGAACCAAATCATTAAATAACAATAAAATAGATAAAAATAAGTACAGGAGATACTTGTTAATATTGTTATTATTGCCTTACCTCTGTCTGTTTCAGTAAAAAGTAGAAACATCAAAAATCAAAAGAGTGAGTTAGATAATCATTTAATTATTAAAAAGGTGATAATAGTGTTATTAATTATTACTGAACCTCTGGCAGAAAAAGTATACCAAATCCTCTGGTGCAGCAGTCTACAAAAGTAAACTAAATTAAAAAAAATACCAACAGAATGAGTAAGATAGAAATTCTTATTGAATAAGTAATCCTAAATGGATTAACAAATATATATGTTAGCTATCATACACAGTAGCCTACAATACAGTATAACTGTGACTTTATATGTTAGCCAAATGTAATTTTCTTTCCAAGTCAGATGCTTATATTCACCTTTTCTCCCACATGTTGTGAAGGTTGAGTGGTTCTCTGTTAATTGCAAGGTTGTTGTTTTTCTTTCTCTGGGTGTCAGGTGTTAGAGGAGCAGTAAACTACTGACACATCATAAAATTTAAGTTTCAGTAATATAAAAATAAACTGGGACCATGGATCAGAGGACGCAGGGTACCATCCTGCAGCTGGGCCTGAAAGGAAAATGCTTCCTGCCTTCCATCCCACCTATGCACCTACCTCCTCTTTGTGGAGGAGCTGAAGCCAGAAGTTGATGGAATTGGCTCCTCATAACTTTCTGCCACCCCTTGGGTGTCTGTACTGCTCCTCTGCCTCTTAGCAGTAACTTTCTCACAGTTGTCTTCCCTGCTCCTCTTTGTGGAGGAGCTGAGGCCAGAAGTTGATGGAATTGGGTCTCCGGAGCTTTCTTCCTCTCCGAGATTTCCTTCACAAAAACCTCTTTGGCCTCTTCGTACTTACCTGCTCCCAGCTCGCTGCGCTGCTCCTCTTTGTGGAGGAGCTGAGGCCAGAAGTTGAAGGAGCTGACTCTTCAGAGCTACTTCCCTCAACAAAGTTTTGCTCACATCTCCTGTTCTGAGATACTGAGGATGCTGTCAAGAAGCCGTCACGCGCACGAAGACAGAGTCCTCTCAATTGATCTTCAGGTAGATCCTGATGCTGCCCCACAGGCTGCTTATGCTGACCAGGTACCTGCAGGTGCCTGATTATCAGTCGCTGAGGAACAGCAACCGAATACCAACAGGAGCAACGACCAGAGCACCAGCGAAAACACCAACAGGAGCAGCGACCAGAAAACCAGCGAAAACACCAACAGGAGCAGCGACAGGGGCACCAGCAGGAACAGGAGGAAACACTTGTCGCCTGCCTTCAAACTCCTCTTCCTCCTCATCGGACATGGTGTCGTAACCAGAGTCATCACTGCTGATGTCCCAGTCGGACAAGTTAATACTGCCATCGGTCTCTTCATCCTCATCGTCAGAGGAGAGCAGGGGGATGACCTCACCTTCTTCATACTCGCTCTCAACCTCACCTTCTGGTCATCAGAGAAAAGTGGGGGGACGTCCTCACCTTCTTCATTCACAATAACAATCTCAGGTGCCTCATCGTCGTCATCAGAGGAGATGTACACAGGAAGATTGTTACCTCCATTATTGATGGTTCTGATCACCTGCACCTAGCAATCAGATCCATTTTTAGAGTAAAATGCAGCCAGTGGGACAAAGAAGATTAAGGGGAGTAGGCAAGGCAACTGATCTTTTAAGAGGAGATAGTTTTCACCCCATCCCATGATAAGTCCTATGAAACTTATTAGAAGGGTTTTATGTCTGAAAGTGACTTCCAAAACAAAATTAAAATTACACTGGCTGGATTACATATATTTGTCGTCATTTATCCATATTTGCATAACACAGTTCCACATAGGACGGTGTAGTCCCTCATTCGTCCCTCATACGACAGTTCCACATAATAATTCATTCCAGTTTTCTTTCTCTAAAAATGTATCCAGTCATATTGAAATTATAGTATAACATAATATAGCATAGTATATAGCATAGCATAGTTATAGTATATAATTTTGCAAGTACAATGAACTGTGTAAAATACTGAGATATATGAGGGTAATTTTGTGTCTTTATTATACAATCAAAAAATAGATTTGAGAGAAAAACTATCGACACTGGAATACATTTTTTATTGCAAGTAAAAGTAATTTGTGATTTAAAATGTATTAATGAAAAACAACGTTTTGCTTTTGAAACCAGTTTTGCTTTCGAATCCGAAAGCTTTGCATTTGAAATGAAACTGATTGTCTGTCTTCTTTCTGCTCCCGCTCGTCTTCCACGGAACTCCGTCCGTTGCTTGCTAACAATGGATGTTGCCAAGCTGTCACTCTGATAGAGGCCGACCAATAGGGACGTGTCTTACATCTTTCAGCGTAGGTCCCGCCTACGAGAGTCAGCTAACAGCAAGCAAAGCTTTCGGTTTCAAAAGCAAAACTTTTAGTTTCAAATGCAAAGCTTTCGGTTTCAAAAGCAAAACTTTCATTATCACATTTTAAATCACAAATTCATTTTACTTGCAATAAAAAAAAATGTATTCCAGTGTCGATAGTTTTGCTCTCAAATATATTTTTTGACTGCATAATAAAGACACAAAAATTACCTTCATAGAGATATAGCCAACCAGTTTGATGAGTAACGCAGCTACAGGACTGCATGCGTCATTACGCACGCTGAATCGTGGGTACTTCGAATAAATCATAAGCAATATGACCAACAAGACTTCCCCAAAATAACCACACATGCCCATGTAAACACCAACAGTCGCTTATAACTGGTTATTCTCCAGTTATATGAGCTGCATATAACGGGGACGTGGAGACGGTGCATCCTGGACCATAGACTGTATATGTCCTGGATGCAGAATGCACACAGGCAGATTCATGACCAACCACTCTCCTCTCTTTTTCCTCAAAGAGAATAACACAGGAAGGAACAAAGAGCATTTCAATGTTATTAAAATTACCAACATGTCAAATACAAGTTTTAAGCTGATGAGGCTGTGGCTGAAGGCCCATAACGTTAACAGTCAACTACTTCTTCACAATCTTTTCATTTATTTATTTTTTATTTTATTTTATTAAACTCATAATAATCTGTTGGTGCTTTTTGAGGAATATCTGTAAATTAGTTCACAAATGGGATCAAGAACCCGATGCTTCAGGAAACAGCTCTGGATATATTTTTAGCAAAGCTACAACCATCAAATTAAGCAGCTATCCGCACAGAGGAAGAGGCCCTGGTTTGTTTACAGGTGTACGCCCTGCACGCTCTGACGTGCTGACGTCCGCTCCTAATAATTCCACTATCTCCATGGTGCTCATGAAAAACTGATTTTTTGGCATCATTCGAAAATTTGCCCAGTCGCCATCTTTTTTAAACTTTTGACGCCAAATTTGCAAAAATGGACCTCCTCAAACTAAAATAACCGGGTTTTCAAATCACTACATGATTGTTAATACATTCTGCACCTGCCCGGGACATTCTATGGATTCCAAACATGAAATAAGGATTTTGGAGAAAATGTTGTGTAGGTGGCTGTTCTCACCAAAGTTGGTTTTTCAATAAGGCCTAGCTACTTAATTCTTTACCTTTAAACTCAATATATTAATTTTCTCCTGAAAACACTTGAATGGTTTTAGAGAGATTATTTAATGACTTTGAGAGTGGAAAAAGGGGAATTTAGAAGTTTTCTTACTTCTCTGCCTTTGTCTGACACAGGGGCAGCTCCAATCAGCAGGCGTTCCTCACAGATTGGCGATCTAGGCTTACTTACAAGCCATTTTTCCAGGTGTTCACTTTTCCAGTAATAATAATAATCCACTAGTCCACAGTAATCCACCAAAACAAGGTTCGTTTTCTAGCAAATGTTTTTCGTTCTCCAACAATTCAGCTTTCCAGCGCTCGGGTTTTGCAGCAGATCAACTCGTGTCAAACTCAAATGCAAAAAGGGGGAATTGGTAAGATTGGCGGCCCTTATATACCTGGTCCCTCGTCATTGCGTTTCCATGACTTTTACTGACGCATGCACGTGCGTGTGCGTATGAGAGAGAGAGAGAGAGAGAGAGAGAGAGAGAGAGAGAGAGAGAGTTGCAGTGTTTAATCCTCACTTATTTGCATTTGTATTTTTTTTAACTGCAAGTCTACTTTTTTCAATTTTATTTTAAGTTATATTTTTTACTTATCTTTACATATATATTTATAACAGCAAAATCACAATTATTCCATTTATGTACCTTTTGTTGTTGTTTTTATTTCACACTTGCTTTGGCAATGTAAACGTCTGTTTCCCATGCAACTAAAGTCCCTTTAAATTGAACTGAGAGAGAGACATTTTAAAAAGTAGCCCAAGAGATGATATAAATGATCAGACTTGTGTGTCTACAGTACTATCTATCAATAGACTGTCAGAAGCTGTAATTGCACCATGTTCAATGTAGACTGTATATGTGCATTTCTATTTTTTGTAAACTATAATACAAAACCACAATTTTGTAATAAATGACATTTGTACTTTAAGCAAATCTCAAAATCCCATTCCCCCTGATAATAATAATAATACTAATAATAATAAAAACATTTGGTGTGGGTTAGTGGCAGCAGCAGGATTATTAAGCATTTTATTATTTGCACCCATACTGTTGCTCTTGTTAAAGTATTTACATGCAAATGTACCCAGACATAACTACAGAATGCAACCTTTTCAATCTGTTAAGTAAAAATTAATATATACTGTGGTCTGGCACTGATGTAAATGTCTTCTAAAACAAGTTTGTGCGCATCATGTGTTCACTGACAGAAAATGTAGTTTCTTCTGAAATGTTCTTTAAATTTGATCTGCCCTTGAAACCCTGTTTGGGGGACTGTGTAACATAAGACCAACATAATAAAATTACAGTATGGACAATCATGATGACAAAGTTACAAATAGATTTTAACATATATGAAGAATATGGATACAGGAGGACATTGAGCGACTTCAGGTGTCACCAAACTGATAGAGCCTGAGCCACACAACCTCTGTCCTCTCCACCATGGAGACCTGGAAGAGGACAGACTACACAAATCAGAATCAGAATCAGAAATACTTTACTGATCTGAAAAGAGGCACCGACAGCCAGGAGAGAGAGAGATCCCAGGATGACCGATGGTCCAGCACAGAGAAGCCTGAGTGAAAAGAGAGGACAAGGAGGAGAAACTAGGGAGAGAGAGAGAGAGAGAGAGAACGCTTGCAGTACTCTCATCGGCAGGACAAACATGGAGTATAAGTATAGGCAGATTCATTGAGACTGACCTGCCAGAAGAATTATGGTAACAGGTAATCAGAAGAAGAAGTTTTCTGCAGAAAAGCCATTTTGTCCTCTCCTACAATATTAATATTGTGGTTTTGGATTTAATTTATTTATGTGATTTTATATTTTTATTTATTTATTTTGAGGGCACATGAGGGACACTGTCAGCTGCTACAGGTTATTAAAGGACCCTTTAATACAAACACACACACATACACACACATGCTTGTATGCTTTCACTCAACTCTCAAACTCAATTCTTGTCATCATAACATATTTTATTTATTAATTTTTCTTCTTCTTTTTACTATATGATAGTTGAAATTTAAGGGCCTACTTGCACCACTGAACTCGTGTTGGATGCTATTCGCTCCCATACAGTAGGTGGCAGTATGAACCTCAGCTCTCTATTGGGTTGCGACCCATTGACAGGACGAAGAGGACCTCATGCTAATATTGACGAGTGAGAAGAGTATGAGGTGAGTGTACTCACGTCCGTTTATGACAACATTTTGAACATTACAAAAAGTGGCTCTAACATGGTTCATGAAAATGTTACACGACGTTCAGCAAAGAGATGAACGATTAGCGATATTTGTTGTAGCTAGTAGCCTAGCATCACAAATGACGTCAGGGTTTTAGTTGTTGAAGGGTCTGTGATTTAGCTATAATAACAAGGATATTCGTTGGTTTTTGCCATTAAACTAACTGTGGCATGGTAGCAGGTTCCAAATGCAGCATTTGTGCATGCCAAACAGACGTGAGTATAGGAGGGATAGACATGCCCCCCTTTGTTAAAAATGCAGGGGAAATGTGAGCACTCTCAATGCTTCTGACAAATCTGCTAAAACAAATAATTAACAAGTTGTCTTGGAAACCAACCAACTCATCTACAGGAGACAAACCAGCTTGAGAGCAGAGTCCACAAAGATATGCACTGTCACTGTCATGTGGTTTCCTCTGGTGAAGAAATATGGTATACATTACGACATTTAAGATCTACTTGTAGAGGCATGATTCGGAGAAACGATACAATATTTTGAGACAGAAAAAAGGTTTTCGTGGTTAGTTGAATAATTGTACTGATGACCAAAGTGCCATAAACACGTATTCAGCAGCCTAATTTTTTTCTCTTCTCCCAGAAGCCGTGATGTAATGGCGGTAGTGGAGAACTGAGAGGAGTTTTTACATTATGGAGGCTGTAGTTGACTTCCTAAATGTATTTCACATCAAGGCAAGTGGATTGTCCATAACACTCAGCCTCTTCCTCATCTTTCTGGGTCTTCTCTACTGGTGAGTAACTGCTTCAAATCCCTGTCTGTTGTGATGCTCCAGCTGCTGTGGAAATGAAGTCAGTTATGTAATCTACTAATAACATAAAGCACATGCTTTTTTGAGCTTGAATAGTTGGGGAAATGTTGGTCTATAGTCTTCACTGTATTTGCTTTTATTGTTTTCATTCATCACTCATCAACACAACTCTGTTCTCTGTCTTCTAGGTATTCAATTTACCCATTTTCGATCCTTTCTCGATGTGGCATCAAACATCCAAAGCCAGTACCTTTCTTGGGCAACATATTCATGTTTCGCCAGGTAAGATATTGTTACACTTTCCATCAAACTGAGATTCAACCCTTGTTCACAAACCTTTTTTTTCTTTGTCTTTAACCTCTGTCTTTAAAATCTACTATGAGACATTTTACCCCCTGATGTGACAAAAATCTTCCTTTCAACACATTACTGCGCTTTATCAGATTTCCACATTGAAGAACACTCAAAACCAGCAATATTTGATGTACCATGTAACCCCCAAAGAAGTTAATGTATTAATAATTCTATTGTGTTTTTGTTTTGTGTCATCTCAGGTTTGCAATAGTGACAAGGTCATCAAGATTATTCGGTACTCTGTTTTACTGAAGGGATTATAATTTTACTACTTGATCAATACATCCAGCCTTGGATAAATAATATCCATGCTATTATCGCAGCATGCTTTCTTATTTTACATTGCTAAAGAAGGAGAAAAAAGTGAAACACTCCTTAGTTAAGAAGAATATGCACTCTGTTTACATATAACATTAGACAATGTTGTTCCAGGTTTTTATGGTATACAGATGTGTCTCTCCACAGCAGATCCTGATGAGATTTAGTTATTTAGTTCACACTTCCCATACACATACAAATAAATAAACCCACACACAAGTTTTCACAAAGGTGCTTCATGTAAGAATGTGAACTTCAGTTCTTTCATTCCCCTCTTTATGGCTTTTGGTTTTGGTCAGGGATTATAGGTGAGTTTCTGTGCTGGTCTATTTATTAGGCTGCCATTTGACTGTTATATATGCAGCTCTGACCACCCGCTCCACCAGTTCTACACTTTACATTAAGACAACAGCCCAAATATCAATCTGTCACCAACATGGAATGATTTCATTCTTAAGAAGAGCTTCTCTGGTTCCTTTCTGATGTTGATGGATATTATATTCAGTCTGTTCTGATGTTATTCTTTAACTTTCTTCTCAGGGTTTTTTCAACCCTATCAATGATCTCATAAAGACACATGGCAGAGTTTGTGGGTAAGTCAAAGAAATACTTTCCTACAGCAACATCTGAACATTTTTATTGATTTAAATTCTTCCACATAGTAAAATGAAATGAGCACTTGCTTGGTAAAAACCTATGTTAGCAGCTTTAAGAGTGTTGTTTGATTTGACTGAGACTCTACTTGGTATATTTTAGGTATTATTTGGGCCGCAGACCGGTGGTGGTGGTAGCAGACCCTGACATGCTCAGACAAGTGATGGTCAGGGACTTCAGCAGCTTCCCAAACAGAATGGTGAGGATGTTAACCAAAGCTTGCACATGTACACTATGTGCTAACTCGTGATTCTAACATGAGCTTCGTTGATGTAATGATAACAGAGGTTTGTATTCTGCTGTCTCTCTGTGCAGACTCTTCGCTTTACCACCAAGCCAATGTCTGACTGCCTGCTCATGTTGAGGAATGAACGCTGGAAGAGAGTGCGGAGCATCCTGACCCCATCGTTCAGTGCTGCCAAGATGAAAGAGGTGAGATATGAATGTGGTCTTAAAGTTTTCCAATTATAAAAGCAGATCATAAATGGCTGCATGATCCACCTCACAGACACTGACGGAAAATGTTTTTGTCTGTTAAGTTACTGTCTGTCACAAATGGAGGGTAAGGAGTGTGGAGTTGGAGAACAGGTCAACTGGTCAAATTTTAACTTAGAAAATGTATAAAATGGTGATAATGAAATCACAGTTTCTTTTTTAACTATAGCTCCAATTTGGTGAAACTCTTGAGGAGTGTTTTTTGGAATTCAGGGTGAAGCATGTTGGCCTGGTACTGCTGATGAACATGTCTAATTCATTTATGGCAGTACTGCCCTGCTGCTATCAACTATAGTAAATATTCATTTATGGCGGTGTTGCCCAGCTGCTTTGAACTGTAGTAAATATGATGATATAATCATTTTAGAGACAGCCTCTCAGTCCAGGTGCAGCGAGTGGAGAGGACGTGAAGGCCTCGGTTGAAAAAGGGGATATTTCCAAGTCGTGTTGAGTTGGTGGCCTATTTGTTTGGTCTAAATTCTCTTTTTCTCTCAAAACACAATTTTGACTTTTGGAGGATCTCTCATGATCTTCTTTCTTCTATTCTTTAATTACTCAAATTAATGAAATTGGTTTACTTTAAAGTTCAATTTTAATGATACAAAATTTTAACTTCATGTCTTCATGTCAACCACTCAGTCACACTATATAAATCCTTTTTTAACTTCCTTTTCAGCCAACTTAAAAATTCATCCCTACAGTGTTTACTGCACGTTTGCTTTCAGAGTGCATCACATGTTCATTTTTTATTTACATCTTTAAGCAGTTACTGTACATCCACTCATATTTTGATCTACAAAGACTTTTTCAGCTTTGTAGTGTGAGTGTGGGTTTTATGTTTGTGGAACCACACTGACCTCATTTTTGTGGTATTTATGGACCCATTTTTCACTAAAGCAATATTTGCAGGATTCACATGTGTCTTCCCTTTTTCAGAAAGTCTCAGCAGCTATGACAAGTGTCACTGTCTGTTAAATTTTCCTGCAGATGGTTCCGCTCATCAACACAGCCACCGATGCCCTGATGAACAACTTGAATGTCTACGCTGAGTCAGGAGAGGCCTTTGACATCCACAAGTAATCAAACCCCCAGTGAACAGAGGCTGTAAGAATTATTTTTGTTTGAGTTATGTCTTTTTCTGTCCTCCCTCATATTTTTGTTTGTGTGTGCGTTTTGCAGGTGTTTTGGCTGCTTCACCATGGATGTTATTGCCAGTGTGGCATTTGCTACTCAGGTGGACTCTCAGAACAACCCAGAAGACCCGTTTGTCCGCCATGCGCAGATGTTCTTCTCCTTTTCTTTCTTCAGGCCCATCATGCTATTTTTTAGTCAGTCCAATCAATTTGTTATTTATATATATGAATTATTACATTTGAGACATTTATATAGAAATGCAATGAAGTATATAATATAATACTATGTGTATATATATATATATATATATATATATATATATATATATATATATATATATAAATAAAACATTATTAAAGCATAGACCAGACACTGGAGGAGGATTAAAGTATGTCTGTAAGAGAGTATGTCACAGAAGTATCTGGGCTCCCGAAGGTATTCCTAATAGAAAATGAAGCATTAAATAAAAAGTTGTTATATATAATATATTCTTTTTAACATAAAAACACCTACATTTTATGATTGTACAGGCATGTGCAAGTGTGTAAAGTTGGCATTTCAGGTAGAGTTACACCATCAAATTTGGTTTGTGTGTCCAGTTGCTTTTCCATTCATCATGGCTCCTCTGGTGGGATTCATCCCCAACAAAAGACGAGACCAGATGAATCAGTTCTTCATCGACAGCATTCAGAAGATCATCAAGCAGAGAGAGGAGCAGCCTCCTGAACAGGTGAATCTCATGGACATTTAATAATATTAAACACAGTGTAACTTCCAGTAAATAGTTTTTGAAATGAAATTTAAATTGATTATTTTTTGCACGTAGAGGCGTCGAGACTTCCTTCAGCTGATGTTGGATGCACGAACTAGCAAGGAGTGTGAGTCTCTGGAACACTTTGACACAGCAAACCCTGCTGGCGAGCTGGATCACAGGAACCAGCAGACACAACCGTCGGCCTCAGATCAGGACAACCGTCTTCACCCACGGGAGCCCCTCACCAGGCGTCCACAGAAAAAGATGATAACTGAGGATGAGATCGTGGGTCAGGCTTTTGTCTTTCTTCTGGCAGGCTACGAGACCAGCAGCAACACGTTGGCCTTCACCTGCTACCTCCTGGCCATCCACCCCGAGTGTCAATGCAAAGTACAGGAAGAGGTGGATGATTTCTTCACCAGGCATGTGAGTGTGTTCCTGATCTATTTTTCTTCAGCTAGTTACAGCATAAGATTTTAGTTGTGGATTTATCTGATAACAAAACAAATTCAGTGCACACAGATTTTTTATTTCATTTTTATGTTGAAAACTTTTACTGAATTCTGCTGAATTCATCTTGTGTTTTCCCTCTTGTTGTAGGAGTCACCAGATTACACAAATGTCCAGGAGCTGAAGTATTTAGACATGGTTATAAGTGAAACATTGCGCCTCTACCCTCCTGGATTCAGGTAAATTAAGAAAATTAAACGAGGATAAAAGATGCATTTTTACTAGACTTAGTACTGTCAGAAGGAAGAAGTTCATTTATTTCTGTACATATAGTAGATTTTTTGTTATGTTTTTACTAATCAATATCATACAGGAAACACATGGAGTATAGATGGAAAAATGAGTTTAGGTGTATAAAACATGCATCCTTGGTATTTTGCCCCACAAAGGTTTGCGAGAGACATCGACCAGGACTGTGTGTTGAACGGCCAGCTCTTACCTAAAGGAGCGACGCTGGAGATCCCAGCGGGCTTCCTCCACTACGACCCAGAGCACTGGCCAGAGCCTGAGAGGTTCATCCCTGAGCGGTAGGAATCCGGTCTTACAGTAAATAAGCAAAACTATAGTGCCTGCACCTTGTGTTTCATTATCATTTAAATCTAGTAAATGGCTTGAATGCATTTGCTGACAAATTTATGAAGGTGGCGTTACGGATTCATTTTATTAAAATTGCATTGTCTGGCACCACCTGCAATTAACTGAAAAGTAGTGTGCCACCGCCAATCAAAATATTGATATGGTGTCACATAACTTTCAGCTGGATATTACTCAAACAGCCCAAAACTAAAAACAACTTTGGACCTCCCAAAAAAAACCAAATACTATGGTTAAATAGTCCTTTTGTCACAGAAGGCATTTGAACATGTCACAGTAGAAAAAGTGCAGGTGTAAATAATAACACTATTGGTGGCCAAATTCCATTTAGTTGCTTCACTTTCAGGGTCCTGGTATTGTGCAAGCTGCCTCACTGTCACGATTTACTGGGACTCTTGAATACAACAAGGCCATCAGTAATGTTATTAGTAACACCACCTGTGCTACACTATAACAAGTCAAAATGTCTGCTGTGAAAAGGGCCTGTATTTGTGGATTTGTGGACCTCTAATAGCTGGTGATATCTTAACTGGTATTGACATGATGGCTGGTAAAATACATTTTACCGTCATCTTCCATGAAAAAAAGTGATGTTGATGTCACGTAGCTCTCTTTTTGAAATGTTTTCTGTTAACGGTGAAGTTGCATGAACCAGTGCAACCACATTTCTTGTGGTTTCTTTGTTCTTTCATCTTGTTACACCAGTTGAAGCCTTTAGTATTAACATGTACAGTATATACCACCTTGATACTTACTTACTTGAAACACTACTGCTTTTAAATCATCCAAAAAATAGAACTTGTGGTTGATCCCTAGATTCACACCAGAGGCCAAGGCCAGTCGACATCCATTTGTATACCTGCCGTTCGGGGCCGGTCCTCGTAACTGCGTGGGAATGAGACTTGCCCAGCTGGAAATCAAAATGGCTCTAGTGCGTCTGCTCCGCAGATTCAACATTGTGGCCTGCTCTGAGACCAAGGTGGGTTGGACAGGTTTAAACACTAAAGACAACAGTCTGTTAAAAACGAGTCTTAGAAAGGATTCATACACACAGAAGAGACATTTACACATGACACATATGCATTTGGGGGGGAAAAGGAACTGTCAGTATGCTTTACTACTTGCCAAGGTACAGCCGGCCACATTTAGTAGCTGCTCAGGTGAAAATGGAAAAACATCTGTTGAGAGTCAGTCCTACAGTGAAAATAACTATACAGCGTGTCTGCATTTATATTTGTTAACATCCCATCCCGTAGTTGCTTGTTTATACACAGAGTGAGTGCATTCTTTTCTTTGGGTAGGTTCCTCTTGAGTTGAAGTCGTCAAGCACTCTAGGACCTAAAAATGGCATATTTGTGAAAATTCAAAGAAGAGATGTGGGAGAAGGTCGAGGGAATTCTCCGCCAGACAGTTAGAAACTCACCGTTCATCTTCGTGGATGGTGAAAAGTTACAAAGCATTCTACAGGTCCATGTTGTGACAATGACACACAGTGTCAGTGTTAAATGTGTGAGCAATTTTCTGGATCTGTTTCTTTACATGAAAATATCTCCATTGGTAACCTAAACATAATCGAGTAATTTAGAAGCTCCAATACACTATATACCTTGATTATAGTGCTCGTCTAGTGCCTTTCCTAACCGGAAAGTGGACTGAAGATGAGAAACAGCATTGCTAGACTGTAATAATTAAAAAGTGTGATTGGTCCAATTGCTGTCACCTGTCCAATCAGGTACTGTGGAGGACACAGATTAGGCCCCTCTGACTCTCTGCTAATGGCTTCATCAGTTGTTTTGGTGTGAAGTGAGAGAGAGAGGGAGCTGGAGAGCTTTGCTCTACTTAAAAGAGAGAAACTCTCAGCCTCTTACCTCAGTATATAACAATATTAATTTTCTTTTATGTGATTTTGAAGAGGCTACAACATTGCTGTCTGTTTTTTTCATTAAGCATAATGGTTTTAATTTCACTATAACCAGGTTACCATTTTTTTCTTCCTTGCACTGGATTATTTTATTAATTTGTAAGTGCATTTCATATTTTAACTTATTTTATGGTCTTCACAAGGTACTACAGTTAATTCAATGAACAGATTAAAAGGCAGAAATTGAAACTTTTACAGTGTGCAGTAAAATATAATAATAATGATGAGGTGAGAACTAGTTCAGCCAGAAAACTTGGATCTTGATCAAATCTGTCAGCTGAACATGAAAGTTTGCACACTGTTTAACTGAGCTGCTCTCTTTGCTGCTGCTCACTTTGCTAATGCTTCTTCCCATACATCCACGTACCACCAGCATCCCTGCATCCACACATGTGCTTCATATACTTACTGTACATGTGTTTCTCTACACATCGTAGATAAGGTTTCAGTCGTAGTCATCTGGACACTGTTTTCAGAATCAAGACGTTTCGGCTCCCATCCGGAAGTCATTCTCAATTGTACAATTGACAACGAATGAGGGACTACACCGTTTCTCTACACAGTTGTTTAGTTCAAAAAGTGATGCTTGCAGGAAGCGGTTCAAACGTCGCTTTCCTGAAATCTGAAAATCTTTACATTTATTAAGGATAAACTCTCTGATTTAGAAGGTGAGTGGTATGGCTGAAATAATATTTGTCAGCATACATACTACTACTTTCATTCTCAAAGTTGACTTGACAAGGGTACGTGATTTGGGAAGAGCTGTCACTTCTGATGGGAGTTACTGATTATATTTGAATATACTCAAGACTTTGATTCCTGTCATGTTTCTGCGCCTTTTAATCTCCTCAAATGAAAGCTGCTATTTTAGAGTGAAAGAAGTGGTTTGTGAAAGGATGGGAAATCCTCCTTGTTGTTTTTAATCCTGATGACCTGAGTCACTGTTTATCAAATGTCTCAGAATAGGAAACTGGACCTAACTAGCCCACATTTCTCAGTGCATATTAGGTCCAACCGTAAAGTGTAGTTGTAATATAATAAATAATTGTATCACTTTTCTCTTGATGACTTCATTCATAATTCTTAAAAAGGAGAACATTTACATCTTATTGAAACCAAAATGTTGCATTACTATCGTAGGTTGGTAAATCTTTAGTTAGATTTTTAGCCAATGTTTGGGAGTTATTCTGAGATGCTTGATAATTGCAGCCCTGAATTAATTTTAAATGTATACAATAAGAGTGATTTACTGATGATTAATTCAAATGTGTCCATGAAACATGTATATATCAGCAGCTGTGATCAAAGGTGATAAAAGGCAGATGACTGAATGTGTTTGAATGATATATATTTAAACTGGGTCAAGTACAACTTGTGTGTAATTAAATATTTACACATGATGACAAAATTTCTCTTTGTTGGTTTGTTCTATTGTTATATAATTAGTATGTTTATTACATAACAAACAGTTTCATTCCAAAACACCAGATAGTTTGTCACCCTCAGTATCCTTCATTTAGACTTTAACCTTATCACAACAAAATAGAAACCGATCACAAAAACAGACATTGGTCAAGGAAAAGCATTATTTTCTGTTTGTACACATTCTGCAATTCACCAGGATGCGCAGTAATAATCACACCAAAAAATGGAAAGAATTTCCATTTCCTCCTACTTTACACTTCTACTCCACTACACTTAAGATGAAAATATTATAACATATGTTTATAAAATCTGATGTGTGGCTATAGCTCACACCACCCAACCGTATATAAAGTTTTTCAAATTAGCTCCACCCCAATCTGCCTCAACCGATTATGCATCAGTAATAACAACCCATTCATTTAATATTTAATAATACTACGCTCACAGAGGCCATCCTGCCATATAAAGAGTACTTGTACTTTTGATATATTTTGTTGATACAACTTCTGTACTTTTACTTAAGATTTTGAATGTAGGACTTTCAATTGTATTTAACCCCACAAACCTCTAACACAGCCACTAGCTGCTTCCAGTCAAAGTAAATATTGTCCAGACCAAAATCTTCAGAAATGGAAACAACAGCAATTGTGATTTATGCATAGTCGATAAGATACTCTGGATAAATCTGTTGTTTTTCAAAGACAACATAGATGCTGGGGTTGCTCTTGTGGTCAACGCAACTGTCGTAGAGGGTTTTGCTGTTGCCCTTTGGTGGGGGCCGGACATAGCTGCTGCTTCCCCTGGTGTACTCCCCCACCAGGACCAGAGAAACAAACATGATCTTGTTACGGCTTCCTTTGGCACTGGCATATCTGTCTGAGTAGGATGCATCTTTGGCAAAGTAGCTCCCTAAAAAGTAAGAAAGCGTTACTATGGACACAGTCCAAAAGAAAAAGTGCGATAGTGCTACTGCCATGGTAAAGTCTGCTGCTTTTTGCCTGATAAACCTGGAATTCCAGAGTTTATTGCTCCCATACCAAAACACATCACAGGCTACAAGACAGTAAATTTGAGGAAAAGACACATTTCTGTTGTGGCTTGTCAATATTGTATACTGTATATTCATCATATTACTGGAATGGCTGCTGAAGCTGTCTCACTGTACCTTTGCCGTAGGCCGTGCCATGGACACCACACATCCTCCAGTCAAAGTTTTGCTCACAGATGGCTTCAATCAGGGACTTGTCTGTCCCATGGAACAAGTACTGCTCATTCACAGTCTTCCCTCCGTTCTTCTTCTTCATCTGCTCTTTCTGCCTGAACACACAATATACAAAACACAAATGTGATGACGTGCAACTAAGTATTATTTTTTCCCTTTTCATTAATCAGTTTTTTTGTGCTTAGTTGATTAAATGCTTAAATAAGCTCTGCTTATGGTCTCTACCAACTCCTGAGAAAAATATCTGGCTCTTAATGCTGCACTACGTTCACCAGCTAGTCTCTAACTGTGTCGGTCTGCTGTCTAAGCTTTTTCACTGAAAACAGCTGCCTGCTATGTCTGAAAACGACGCTATGAGAGCAGTGAGTGGACAGCTAAACAATGAGCTGACACTCACTATAAAGCTCAGATTCAGGTGATAATTCTCTGTAGGTTCATCACTACGATACAAGCGACTCCTTTCACATTGTTTGCACATTGTCATTTGATACATTGTTATTATAAATATGTCAATTATAGCTGCTTTAAGCCAAAAAAGCCAGGACTACGACTTACCACTGAAAGACTTTCCACAGAGAGGGGTTCTGGATCCTCTGGATGTTGTTAATTTTACACTGAGGCATGGTGCGCTTAAACAACATCTCAATCATACTATACTCCTTTGCAGATGTGGAGAGAAGTACGAGCTGAAAGATATGAGTACAGTGCAGATAAACAGGTCATTAATGAAGGGTATAAATATATTCAATGTTCAAGAAGGAACAAAACTAAAGTAAAAACAGAAATATTAAACGCAATAATACATGCAATAAAGACACCTTGTATCCAAAATCTGGTAGGGCATTCTTGTCCCAGTGAGGTGGGAAACTTTCAGCTGTGGAGGAGCTGGAGCTGTGTGATGAAGCACTGTAGAGACAAACATAATAAATGTCTGATTAGTGAAGTCACTTGAGACACAAATTCAAAACAGCAATGTTAGAAGGATAATGTTAAATCTCCATCTCTAACTGGAAATAAAAATACCTCTTCAGCTTCACCTCCACATCATGAGCAGACACAAAGCAAGGCCTCCGTCTGACCTCTCTCTTGGTTTTGTATTTTACATTCTGCTGATACATCTGCTGTGTTCCCGCTGCACCTTTGAAGTGGAGGATATACTGCTGTGTGCCAGCACCAAAAGGAATCTCAGTATCTCTGTCAGCCAGGTACACATTCTCCAGAGTTTGAGAAGTGACAGAGGCTGGTGTGTCACCATCACCCTAAAGAGAAAATAAAAAAACAGAGCAGACAGCAATCCACCAATGTTTTACTGTAAGATTTACCAGTGATGAATTGGAAAACATTTATTAATAAAGAGTGAAGAGGGGAATGTAGCAAATCAAAACCTACTCAAACAGGTAGTATAAAGGATCAGAACAAAGACACATAGCTGCGTTATTGGTACATGTTTGACTGACCTGTCCAAACTCCAGCCATTTACTGCTGTCATCCTTCCAGTACCAAAGCCACTGTGTTGTAAGAATGAAGTGAGGGGGCTTTGAGACAGAGGAGGCAGTGGACAGGCGACGAACTGGAGACCCTCCAAATGTCATTTTCATGAAGTCAACTGACTGCACATCAGGGGCTGCAGAGCTGAAAGCAAGCAAGCAGGGTAAGTAAATCAACAATTCCCTCAAGGGGAGTAGACATTTCAAAAGACTTGAACTAATGTGAATAAATGGCTACAAATCATTTGTCGCTCTAGAATACATTTATAAACCAGAGAACTGCGTGTACATCTCTGTGGTCTGTTTCTTCATTCATACACCTTTGAAAAGACAGAAAGCTGAAAATCCCTAAGCTGGGCGATGGTGGATCCATGCAGCTTGTGTCATGTCCTGGGTCACAGTAGGCCTTCTCAATGTCTTCCATATTAGGCAGGTCCTTCCAGGTCACACCATCGCCATCTAATACCTGCCATCTGTAAGGTAGGTGCCAATGGACACGAGCACACTTCTCTGGGAAAAAAGCAAAGCGACAAAAGGCACTCCTTAGACAGTGGTAGACATATAGACATCATCGGCTCTTCACACAGATCTACTACACACATGTATTGAGAAGTTGCTGTAGATTTGTCTAGTTTCAGTGATCACCTTTGAAGCTGCAGTGTCTGCGAATGAAGAAGAGGCAGATTTCATTCCTGTCAGCGTCGCTCATGAGTTTAGATGGACAAGCAGCACTAGTGGGGGATCCAGGGTTGCTGTTGGAAGGTTTCTGAGTGGGGATTCTCACCTCTGGCAGCACTGCAGGAGACACACATACATATATAAAATCTATTGTCTAGACACCCTCTTTATTCTAAAGGTTTTCTATTAATGTCCTTATTCTTTACCAGGAACAGCAGTAGCCTGTCTCTCCTGTTGGCCCATGATGATGAATTTATTTCTGTAGATCTCCGGAAGGTTTTGAATATTCTCCTGACTGAATCCTCTGAAGATCTTCGTTCCATCCACATCAACATTATGGGTTCTCTTACACTTAGAGCCAAACTTACAGTCACCCTGGAGATAGTGCTGGCAGACGTGAAGCTTGGTGCAGGAATTGGTGTACTTGCAGGAACCGTGCAAACCGTTGCCCTTGTTGTAATGTGGGCAGATCTAGAGGGGTGTATAGAGGGGGGTGACCATATCATTACAACAAAAATATATGACAGTTCATCCAGAAATTTACATAATCTTTATTATAATTACTGCTGCAAGTGTAACCTACCTCAGGAAGCAGATAAGGGTCATTCTGCAGTAACAGCTGGAACAGCTGTTTCTCCGTCAAATCGTTTAGATCATATCTCTTCAAAAGCTCTGCATTGTATGGAGAAGCCAGACTATGGGGATTTTTACACTTGAGTCTGAAAAATAACAAAATGAGTAAAATATAATTTCAGTTAAGAGTTTTAGTGTTACTGAATTAACCACTGAAAAAAAGGCTTTACAAGTATCCATTTGGATTCTGTAAATACACAGGTCTATAGAGATTTTAAAAAGTACAGTAGTATTGTTGTTGGTTGCCACCCTACTTGTCTTTGTGTTTTCTTGGACAAAATTAACTCCATAAATATCTCTACATTCTGCCGTCTTTGTAGTGGCCTTGGTATTTAATTGAACTTTGCCTGACATGTACAGTCTATAGAGTGTTATATAAGGCATAAGCTACACTTTGCAGTGTGCACAACAGCACTCACTAGTACTTTGTCATTGTTTACATACAGTATGTGCTGTGCACAATTGGAATGGGTTATTCAGGGACAATGAAAGAATAGGATGCAAATTACTGCCATCTTCTGGTCAAAAAAAAGGCATACAACTGTTTTGTTTTTTGTTTTGTTTTTTACAGAAAACACACAAGGTCTTTATCAAAGTGTGTTTTTTTTTGTCCACAGAGGCCCAAATAGACTGTCAAGCTGTAAAATGCTTATTCTTATCTCATAATATGAAGGCTACAGTTTTTGTAGTTTTAAATGTTTTGTGTTTTAAGCAAAGTTGGCTGTTGGGCAGGTTAGTCTTTTATTCTTTTCTTTTTTTTTGAAATTCAGCAAAGTTTTGCTTTCTCTGCAGTTCAAGAGGTTGAAGTATCATCTTAGCATAAGGTCAACATCCACCTTTTCCACTGAGCAAAGTGTTCATACCCTGCATGTATACCTTTATACCCTGCACTCCCACACAGGTGTTTTTCATGCATTACTGATTAGACCTCTGCTGCTCAGGCTGCGGTTAGGTGGAGCTTTGCTGGTTATTACGTGAGCTCACCAAACGTATTGCACAGATAAGATGACGACGATGGGCGTTGTCCTGCTGCAGCTGAACCAACAGGAGAGTCGGGGAAATGCCAAGCTGTCAGTGCACGTCTAAATAGACAAAAGGTCTAATCAGGCAATAAAGTTGAACACCCCTGCGTGAGTGTATTGGGCTTTCTAATTTAAAAAAAGTTCGTTTCAACTGCTCTTATCTCAATCTTTTGTTCAGTTTATTGATACATACTTATGATTAAAGGGGATTTTCCTAAACAAATTAATTTACCAACGGTTCACCTCTTTGTTTTTGTTTGTAATACGTATTACCATATAATTGTAATTATTGTAGGCCTACTCCTTGATAAAAGATACATTATGTAGCACAGCAGTAGCATACTTACCCGAACGTGCAGTCTCCGCAAACAAAATACCTGCAGAGGTGTAACCCATCGCACTGTTGACACTCTCCGGGTTTTTTCTGACAGATCCGCAGACTGGTTTTAACCACTACCAGACTATCCGAGCTGATTATTTGATTGCCGACGACCTTCTGTCGGCCTTGTTGTATGGCTATTTTACCGTCGTCGAAGAGGACACTCCGCAGGACTGGCTCCGCAACAGTGAAACTCTGCCCGATCTTCTCATCCAGGCGCCTGAAGTCCAAACTTCCCTGGTTGTCGCACAGGGTCTTGATGATAAATTTAGAGATGACGGAGGTCATCCTGAAATGAGTTCAGCCAACCTAAAGTGTTATTAGAGCAGAGCTAGGTCCCCACAGAATGCGCGAGTCTCGGTTACAGAGAAATGAAACTGAAACTTAAATAAAAAAAATAGACAAAGGAAATCAGAGAAAAAACAGTGCCTGCCTGTAAAAAAAAATTTCAACACGTTTTCATAGGATTATTCTAAATTAAATCACGTCTAAAAAACGCAAATATAGTCCGCAAATGAATAAAAGCGACAGAATGTAATAATTTAAATCACGCTTTATTTTCTGTCATTATTCGTTGCAAAGTTCACAGATTGAATACGTTTACGCATGCACGTGAAGGCAACACTAGCCCTAGCAACTACTGCAGGGTTTCAGTGTACCTTAGCAACCATGGAGGGTGAGCTTTCGTTGATGGAAGAAAAAGGCAAAGAGGTCACGCAAGAACAAAAAGAACTCCTCTACAACCGAGTCGAAGAACTAAAGTAATGAAAATAAATATTTAAGAACAGCCTATTGGCTAAAGCAGCTCAATCGTGAAGTCTGTTAACCTAAAAATGACTTTATTAGCTTATATTGTGCTAACGTCGTAAGTTAGTTCTGTTATGCAATATGGTTATAGCAGTTAAACCGTACTAAAACACAACTATGTTGATTGATTGATTTTTATTTATGGATATAGAAGACAAACAATCCAAGGGATAACATGTAAAGTGTAAAACTCTTATTTCCAGCATGGTCTCTGATGTCCTGAAAAACATAACATGTACAGAATCTCTCAAACAATAAGCAACAAAAAACAGACATCCTACAAATGAAAACAACAAAAATAATCTTCAAAACCCTATCCTAGTATCTTCCTTTTCTTATATATGTTATATCCTTGAACCATTAGCTAGGAGTAGAGGGTCAGAAGTAGCTAGTGCCACTACTTTAAACTAGGCTAGGTTAACGTTACATTGTGTCTCAGCAGATTTGTGGAGGTATTTTGCATTTGAATATCCTCTATACTACCTAGTTACATAATAAGTTGAGCTTCTGTTTTCCTGGAGAAATTATCAGAGACAGGTGGTAGTTGTAAACACTTTGAACCCTCTTTCTAAACATTTAGGTTTACCTTTCCAGCTTTAGCAACCAAACCAAACTTTTAGCTTCAAGTATTTTCTTTTTGCTAACATTGAAGTTGTTGATATTCACTTCTGCCCAAGATGTTCCAATGCAGCCCTCCTGGCAGAGATCGACATGTTTGAACGGTTCATCAGCCGCATAGATCCTCGGGACCTGGTGTCCCATGCTGGGGAAGACAGTCAGGGGGCAGCAGGAGCCTCCCAGCTGGAGGGTGGGGTAAGTGCTACCCAGTGACAAGATATCTTTACTTTATATACAAAACTCAGTATCTACAGCATGTAGATAGAGAACCACACATTTTTTTTCACGATTAGAGAGTCATTCTTGTTCAAAGTCAGAAAACTGGATTAAGAATACAAAACACAACCAGAAAGGGACAAACTCAAATACTTTTTAGGTTCAAAGAGGGACAGAACATATTGCTGCATATTAGCAAACATTTATGTGGCCTGCCACAATCTTGACCAATCGTGACCTCTCTGCGCTGTGCTCCTGATAGCTCCACATCATTTTGTACATGTGTGTGTGTGTGCCTTGTCAGGGTTGTGGATGGAGGCGGCGGTCCCGGTCCAACATATTAGATCGCCTCCAGCAGCTGACCTTGGAACAAAAACTATATGTGGCACAGAGAGAAGTAACAGAGACACGACAAGACCAGGAGAAACTCAAACAGAGATATCAGAGAATTCAGGACAACTACAAGGTTACAACACACCCTTGCACAAAAGAAACAAAACACACTTACAGTACATTTTTCCTCAGTGATTCTGCTTGTCTTTCCAGGCCTCTCTGAAAGAGGCAGAAATGCGTCTTGCAGAAATCCGGAAGGCTAAAAACGATTTTGAACGCAGACTGCTCAAACCTTTGAAGGACAACAGGTTGAAAATGAAGGAGCCTGAGAAAGTCCTTCATTGCATCGAAGACAAGACGAAGGTAAAAAGTAGACATAAATGACTTCATCCTGTGCAAAGTATCATTTGAATACATTTTGAAACATAACTGGACCACTCATTTTAAAGATGTCATTACATTTGCAGCTGTTCAAAGTAAATAGTTTAAATTATATGCACACTTCTCATAGTTGAAACTGTTCTGTTATTTTTCCCTGTCAGCATATCACACTATTGTAAGTTCCTGCATTAACCATTTCACCTTAAAATGCCATCTTAGCATGATTATTATTCCATAGTCAAACCTATAAGTGGAACTAGAGTCACTGGGGGAATGATCAGTGATGCTCACATACTATATAACACATAATCAATAACAATCATATCCCTTTAAATGGGAAGGACAAAGGGCTGGGATATTGAGTGACTATTACTTTTACGCTGTGAGAGTTTTTTTATTTTTATTTTTTGGATTAATGTTATCTGTTTCCTCCAGTTCTGTTGCAACCCCTACTCATATTCATCGTCTTCTCCCTTTGTCACATCGTCTGTTCTGTTAACAAACATACATACACAAACAGGTCACCCAGTTGGAGAAGTTTCATCTGAAGAACCGGGCACTGAAGGTCCACCTGAAGAAGCTCCAGCAGCAGCTTCAACAGAAAAAGGAGACGGGAAAAGCCGAGTACGAGGTAGAGAATGAAAGTGTGTATGTTCAGAGAGGCTAAGAAAGCGGTAAAAACAGACAGTGTAATCAATAATGTCTTGATAGATTGTCATTTGATTCTGTAGTTTGAGTTAGACTGTTATGCAAGAGGACAGTGAATCACAGTCTGATATCTGCTTTTTTTTGCTAGTTAGTTAATGTAACAATATATGGTGCTGTGTGTTGTTTTTAGGAAATGTTCCAGGAGTACTGCGAGCAGAGAATTGACAGAAACCTGGATGAACTTCAAGTCAACAATTTGAAAGTGCAACGTGTTCTCAGTTCACACAAGGTAACTCATTAAAAATGTGTGTGGAAGGAGAGAGAGAATTTTCTCAGTGTAATTTCCTGTAGATGTATGAAACCCCCTTTTGCAGTATAGCTAATCACCTCGACCTTAGCTCCAGCTTGTCAAATCTGTGTGTGTGTGTGTGTGTCAACAGGAGAAGCTGCAGAGTGTGACACGGGAGTCCACAGAGCTGAGCAATGACATCACCAACAGGAAGCAGATGCTGGCAAAAATTGAGGAAGAGATACAGCATGCTGAGGAGGTTTGTCATTACTCCAAAAATTAGTCAAACTTTAAGGACTCAACTTTAAGCCCAACGTGGCAACCCAAATGTAGTAATTCATACATGGTTTGGTGCATTGATTACTAAAGAGTAGTAGAGTAATTTGCATTAAATTATGTATGACAGACTAAAACATGTGAATCAGTTCTTGAAATCTTACTTATCTCCTGCTCTTTAAACTAAATCCCTTTATGTAAACCATCTACTTTACTCTCTTCAGGAGCGTTTAAAGGCAGAGGCTCTCAACCAACACTTGCGCCGCCAGATGACATATTATCAGGCTCCTGATATCACTGAGTACATTCATGTTAAGGACAAACACAAGAAGCTGCAGCAGAGCATTCACACTTGGGAGAGGAAGGTTGGGATTGCCGAGGTAAACCATATTTTCTATTTTCTTTTCTTTCCCCAAATACAATCAGCTCTCTCCTGAATTCGCTGCAGGATTCTCTGTCACCTCTGCTCCACTTTTATCATACCACAGTAAGCCTCAGTCCAGCTGGAGAGAAACTGTTGTGTGACAGTATCCGAAACAATGGGCTCTCTCTTTTCTGTTTTCACCAGATGGCCTTGAAGACCCACACTAAAGCCTGGAGCACACAGAGAGCCACTCTTACTCCTGCAAACAGTGCTGAGGCTGGAGCTAGATCTCAGCAACACCAAACCCCATTAAAGCTCCCATACATAGCAGAACACAGCACATAGAGAAATAGAGAATCAGAATCCAGTAGGCTTGGCTTCATTAAAAAAAACAATGTACTGTTGGCTTGAAACTTTAATCCTTATCATGTCTTTTAGTTTTTCTTTTTGACTTATACTCCTTGGTAGATTTTTACTATGCACCGTTATGAAGAATGAAATGTACAGTAGCATGTTGTGTAAATGTAGAACCTTGCTTTATCAAGTCCTACTGAATTATATTGAATAATAAAAATGTTGATTCTTTTATGAGAGAGAGATCTATATCTATATCTAAATCTATGGTGTACTCAATCCAATGTTATTACTTCATTTACACCCTCTTGATGCTGGCCATTCAAACAGTTCCTCGATTTTACACAAAATCTTGAGCCTTTGCCCTGGTCCTTTGGAATAAGCTCCCACTGCAACTTCAGGAGGTGGGCTCTGTCAAATCTAGTCTAAAGACTAAAACACTTCTTTTCTCTGTGCTCTGGTCCTTCTTAGTTTCACTGACTGGGGCAAACTTTCTAATGTCTTCTACCTTACAATTAGTAACCTCGATGGTATTGAGAGATCTGGTATTGTCATTGTATTTATCATATTTTTAACCATGATGATTTCGGATTCTGTGTGTGTGCGCATGTGTTTACTCATACTGTAACGTGCAGAGACTCCTCAGGGGATGTTGCACCATTAACAGTGGTGGAAGTACATCTACTCCAGTACCTTAGTAGAATTTTGAATTAAATATTACCGTTTTATGCTACTGTATACTTCGACTAATTTACATTTTACTCCACTTCATTTACCTGACAGCTATAGTTACTGGTTACTTTGCAACTTTAGATTTGACACAAAACCTTTTATCAATATATAAAGTAGCTAAAATTAAAGCACTGCTTCCACATTAACATGGAAGCAGCATTTTACTATTACATTGTTAATAGTAATAGTAAAATGCTGCTTCCATGTTAATGTGGAAGCAGTGCTTTAATATGAAGCAAAGATAATTTTAGCTGACAGAGCCCACCTCCTATTACATCGTTAATAGTAATACAATAATCCCTATATAATAATATAATACTGTGGAAAGGGCCCTTCTGCATAAGGAGTACATAAACAAAATCCACCTCAGACTCGACAAACTATTTCCTTTATTAGAAAGAAATCCTTGGAGGTATAAGCCCTCAAAGAACTCTAAATGTTATAATGTTACATGCCATATATACAGTTATATACATAAAAGTGCAATGTCACAATGGGTAAGCTGTTTATTTATTATTAATTCTGTCATATAAGTGTTTGGAAAATGGCATCATTACTTATTCATGTGTCTTCTTCCTGCACTGCATTTTCTCAAACACAGCATCTGACATGGAAATGCAACAGTACAGAATGTCTGAAGTTCCTCTATTACATTTACAAAGGCACTTTCACAAGTACATACTACAGATGTACATAACACCACAGAGTAGCTTAAAGCCTATAGATGGCATAACTGAGTCCTACTGTTGATGATATTAACATAGTGACAAAAGCACACTTTTATTTTTTTACAACTGACTTCATACTGTAGGTGGGGCACCTGCATCTCTGAATATTTATTCTACATCATTTGTTCTAAATCATTTCTACCCAGAAACTCAACAAACATAACAAAAATGATTACAAAAATAGTGAAAGTTAGTAACTCAGAAATCAATTATCTTTTGATTATTATACACACAATATCTGTCAAGTCAAAGATAGTGTAAACCTGCTGTTAAAGAGCATTGCTTATTCATTGCAAACCAAGTCTTTTCTGTGTGTTATTATGCTAGCCAAACATTCCCAGGACGTGCACCCACTTCTGTTATTTCTACAGTACAGAGGTTATTTTCAAAAAGACATACAGGGGTGCAGTCACACAGCTGGAAATCTGGGCTTTTGCATTTGAAATTATTACTGGACCTGGACACACATGAGCTGACTGACACAAGCTGTTCATCACTGATTCTGTGAGACAACTTCTCCTGTTCCACATGTGCCGCTTTCTGCCACACGTCAAGCAATTAGAGGTGTCATCATTCACAAATGCAGAAAATCCACAGAGAAAGCCTCAATGTCAGTCAAAGAACAATACAAAAAACGCATTATTGACGTTCTCACCTGAACATAAAACAGACTGGAGGGACACAAAGCAAGCTGCTGTTTGCAGAGACTTTGACAACGAGGAAGCAGGGTGAACATATTAGGAAGTTTATACACTAACAGTCATTAGGTCCATGGCTACCGGCAGCGCTCACACAGGGTGCTACCATGAGTCTATACACATCAGTCAATAAGAAGAATGCCTACATCATATATGGGGGGGTCAACATCCATGCTTTAACTTGTATGGTCATGTCTTTGGGTAGATAAAGCCAAGCAAGGCATAAAAGAAGCTATGGCATGAGTTCCACACCGTATAATAGCATATTTGTATATACTGTAGGTAGGAGATGATTTGTCATCATCATTTTTCACACTGCTCCCCATGTGTTATACAGATGCAAAGGCATACAATATTAGGCATGTTTTACCCCTACATCATGAGTTATTGATGCAGGAATTCAAGAATGCGTCGAAATGTTCATAATGAAGTAGTGGTTTTATCCAATAGTCATATCTCATTCCAGGCAATATGTTAAAATGAGTGAATCCAGAGGTCCACAGAGGTGATCTTTGTACATTTCTGAGACACAACAGATGGTATGCCTTGCCAAAGAAAGTTGCACAGTTTACATGCTAGTGAAAAAAAAAAGCATATTGCTATCAGTACTATTATCTATTAACAAAGTACCGTTAAGGGCTCTTCAGGCCCATAATCAGTCCAAACTTCAAACCAACTCTGTCCAGGTAGTCACAGCACCTTTATAATATTTAACATGTGAAATCAGTTACACTTCAAAGTCAATAAGGCCTTTGAACCAGTTCACAACACCTTCAAGGGCCCTCCTAGGTAAGAGCAAAAAAATCCAGTATAATCTAGTTCTACGTGTGAGAATGCCTCTGTGGTCACTACAGTTCTCATCAAGCTCCAGGTTCAGGTTCAGTGGTAAACAGGAGCTACATGCAGCGTGTTTTGTTCAAAGTTACACAGTTCATGAATGTCTAAACTAAACTAACTAGTGTACATTTTCTAAAACCTCGAAGGAAGCCTTTGTGATTTGTTGTTTGTGTTCATTTAAAAAAACGACATTTGTTAGATAATATTAGTCTAAGCATATGAACACATAACTGTGCATGTTAATGAGACAAATGTGTCTACATTGTAACTCCTACATCAGTCTCTCAGATCCTGTCAGAGTCCTATTTATGATCTTGTCTTCAGCTTCAAAACACCACAAGGAAACTTCTTCTTTTCCTGTCCAGGTCCATGTATTTTACAGACTCTTAGATATTATTTGTTGTACATCTGTGAAGTCTAGACACTGGTAGCATTTTGCAGCTCCTTGGAAGTTGATTGAGAGTTTTTGTTTTACATCTCTGGTTCATGTCCCAGAGGTTACATGGTGCAGGACTTGTCCAGAGGGTCCTGAGGAGATGTAGCTGCAGGCTGTGAGACCTGGCTGGACTTGGGCAGGATCATGGGCTTGGGCCTCAAGGCTGGAGGTTTGAGCTGCACCCCCATGCGGGGCGCTACCAGAGGCTTGAAGGTGCTCATAGTATCGCTGGAGGAGCTGGTGCTGCGGCGGATGGGTGGCTCAGTGTTGGCGGTGGACCTCAGCATGACGCCGTGGATGGGGCTGAGGGACTCGCTGGAGCTAGCCGGCGTGGGACCCCCGCCGCTGCTGCCGGAGGTCTGTCGCTGCTCCAGGGTGTCCAGCACCACGTCAGGGGCGTGCTTGGCTGAGCTCTGCCGCTCCAGCTCGCGCAGCTCATTCAGAGCAGTGTTCATAGTTTCTTCTATGTCCTGCAGGAGACAGAGAGAGTATATGTGAGAGACGAGGGGTGATATGTTAGGACGATGATAACATTGGTGAGAGAGATGAGAAAGAGAGACGGGAAGGTTGGGGTTCAAAATGAGAGAAAACTTAAAGAGAAGGTAGGAGGGAGAAAGAGATTGAGATAAGAGAAAGAGATTAAGAAAAAATGAGAGATGATATGAACAGCAAAGACGTGAGAGAAGGGAGAAGGTAGAGTACGGTATGGTAGGAAACATAAAAAGCGATGTTAACAGAGGACCACAGTGACAGTTTTTTAAGAAAACACCAAGCATGCATTATACAGGCAGAGAGTTAGTAGAGGGTATTACTTTGCACTGGCACCTCTCGCTCTGCATGCTAATGACTTTGGATAGCAAGGAGATGAAGAGATGACAAGATATGTTCATCTGAGCATGCTCCCAGTAGGCAGACAGACAGCCCAGCACAGTTTAAAGTGCTCTGTGACCTCTGCTTTCTAATTGAGCCTCTATACAAACACCATTCATGGCTTTACTATTCATAAGTATATGACAACAGTCAAATTAGAGCCACCACCTTTCTATCAGCAGTGATGCAAAAATGGATGTCTGCTTGAACGCAAATTATAACCGGTTAGGCATCAATATATTTTGTAATAGCTTTTCATACTTAAGAGTTTTTTGTATGCTCACAAGCAAGACTACAGTAAATATACTGTGATGAGTCCCAGTGTCAAGCTATGCTCCCTGCTGTCTGCCTGTGAAGCTAGTCTTTTGCGTGTATTTAGCACACGGACACAGTTGCAGCCAGAGGAAGCAGAAGACAGGGACTGACTATGTTTTTACAGGGCGGGGCAGGGCTTTGATGGTGGAGGGAGCTGCGGTCGGGTCGCCGCTCGTCCCGCGCTGACCTGTGCGATGGTCTCCGGATCCAGGGGCTTGCCGCCGTGGTGGTGGTGGGTGTCAGTAAAGCCTGTGTACTGGCCCGAAGAAGTAGAGCGGCGGATCGGGGGGCTCTCCATCTTCTTCAGCGATTCGTGGCGGCTGATGTTAGTCAGACTGCCGTGGCCGGTGCGGCGCCGACGTTCAGGGCTGTCCATCGGCATGTGGTTGCGACTCCGCAGCATGTCCCGTGGGCTGAAGTGGCCTAGAACTGGGGAGCCCATCTCTGGGGTGCCTCCATGTCCTCCATGACCATGCTGGGAGGGATGCACCATGCAGTGGACATCGCTGGGGCGGGCAGGGGGGCGCCGAGATGGTGGTTCTGATCTTTTCTTGTGCCTGCTGGGATACAAGAGAGGGACGGAGAGGGAACAAGAGAAATATTTATTTATTGCATTACAGCCTTGTTTTTGGATTGACTACTATTTATCTGCCTTGATTTATTCAATTTATTTAAGGGCTTCATTTGAGTCTCACTCAAAACACAGTAATGCTTCAGACATGAAAATCCCCCAAACTGGACGCTGCATCGTCAGCAGCCTATAGTGAACCCTCATCAAACATTTTCCACTGAGGGCAAAAAAAAAACAAAACAATCACCAGTGGTGTAAGAGGAACCCTGATTTTGGTGACTAACAGCTCCGACAAGCTTTTTTGGAGAGCAGGTAAAGTGGACCTGGCTATCAGCCAGAGGAAGGAGGCCTGTGGTTCGTCAGAGCACCAAAAACTGGTTCCCTGGGAGAAACTACAGCTGCTTCAGCAGTACTTCTGTCCTCTATCTGAACCTGGACCAGCACAGCACCATACCTAATCTGACACACACATTTGAAACATGGAGAGACAGAGCTGAACATGAATGTATGAGTTTGATCAGACACACACTCCTTTGTACTCACACAGACGCATGCTTGCCGAGTTACGCATGTTTCTCCACATTAACATCTCCTTTGAAGCGGTTCTATTGCTCCATAAAAGGTCAATAGAGCAGCACATCCTCCTCAGTATGGCTCTAATAGGCTCTGCTCTGCATATTTATAACTACCAGCACTACAGTAGATACAGACAGCCTGAGTCAAGAGCTGTAATGTTTAATCAAAGCAGCTATTTTTCACTTTCAGTCTAGCAGCTAATGACTGAAAAAGATATCTGAGCATGACTGTTGGCAAAGAACTAGAATTTAATCTAGAGAATTTAATAATATAGTTACCTGATATTTATTATATGACATCTCAGATGAATATTTTAAGGTAAAAAGAAACTAATAATATTTTATTGTATTATTATGCAGTCACTTTTCCAGTTGGTATTACACTTTCCAAAATGGTGACAACTTGAAATATTAAATCAATAACATCTGAAAGCTGATATATGACAGATTAACTATTTTAATTTTGCATTATTGGTTCTTTGTGATGATGAACAAGTAGTGAATTACTCATCCTTTAATCACTTCTCCAAGGCAAATGGCTTCATTTGAGAGTTTACGTCTCCCTAATGAACACTGTCTCAGTCATTATCATTAAGATTTACAGGCAGCTTCATCACCATGCTAAACAAAAAGCAATAATGAGGACGGATATGAAAGACCGTGAGGGTCTCAGAGAATGTAATTGCAGCTCTTTGTGCAAAGCCATTGTGCTGCAGTGTCTCCCCCGATCGCATCATTTCATCATAGAAAACTACTAATCTACATGAACTAGAAAGGTCAGGTCAACCCAAACGGCCATGTGTGCTTATGTAAGACTCTGAAACCCCAACCTGCTCACACACTGCAAAACACTTGTCTTAATGTAAAAATATGAATGAATGTGCACAAAAAAACCCCTTCTAGACAGCACTAATAGCTACTGATGATCATCAGACATCGAAAAATAAAGACTCATTGGTGGAGTGGTGCAGGCTGGTGTGCCTGGTGAGAGAATTGTTTTTTTTTTCAGACTGCAGTGAGAAATAGTAAACAACTGCAGGAAAAACTGACAACCTGCAGGGGGAGCAGTCTACATTCATAACACCAGCCCCCCTCTGGGACAGAGTGTACAACAACAGGCACTGCAACTTACTCTGCAAGCTGTCACCACACTAACAGCTAACCCTTTGTTCATTATGGCCTTGGCTAATAATAATGTAAATCACAAGACATTCCATGAGTTCCTCTCCCTCAGAGCAGAAAACGGACCAACTGTAATACTTGGTATGACCCCATCAATGTACATCCTCTCCACTAAAAGACGCACTAACATAACTGTCTTGTTTACTGACGCTTGCTATGATCGTGATGCCAAACTCTGCCAGAGGTCCCGTCTGGTGAGCGTGTTGTTGACTCAGAACACCAGGATAGGAAAATATCTAAATAAAGCTCGGGATATAAATGATTCAACACTTATGAGGACTGAGCAGAAAAGTGAGCGGAAGGTAGACAGGAGATCAAGAGAGAGGTGGGTGTCACCTGGGAGCTTGTGACAGGTAGAGTGTTGTAGATGCTGGCTTTGGGAGTTAGAGGAGCTTTCATTAAGGCTGATGTGGAAAAAGATGATTCATTCAGATATATTCTCCATCTGTACACAAAATACCTGCAGTGGTGTAAATATTGCCTCTAGTATGAATCATCAACATTTCAACAGTGAAGTAGAGGGAGTGAGTGTGGCTCTGAATAATATAGCATTTGTTCATGTGTTTGGCAAGAGCCAGTAACAGACATTTCAAGGTTGTTTACTCCACCACCAGAAATGCAGCAATGAAGAGAGGAGCCAGGAGACAAAATAGTGGCATGCAACCAGCAGACGCTGCCAAAAAGACAGAGGTGTGATTGGATATGCGTGTGTGTGTTCCCTCTGTGTGCCATCCCTCCCTGTGTATGGGTATGTACAGTATGTTACAGTGTCCCCAGCTGATGACTAACTACCACTGTGAAATTAGTATTTAATACTCATACTTTCACAACTGTCTGGTCACTGGGAATAAAATAGAGTTGGGGAAGTTTATTCCTCCAGTGGCAATTAGGCTGAGAGAGGTGAGCTGAGGACACAGAATGACAGGAGAAAGCAGCATATGTAATACTGAGGATTGGGTGTGTACTGTACAGGTCTTTCCTGCTTCCTTCAGTCTTGCTCATATAACGGGCAAATCAGATACATGCTATTAAAGCGCCGTCGGGTGCAAGCTTGCATTGAAGTAAAAGGTTGAAAACAAGGATTATTTCCAGTAACATACAGTAGTCCAAGTCCCAATTACTCTAGGGAAGTTTGTTCATTTTTCAGTGTCAAGTGTGCTGAGTTTATGTGTGTGTGTTTGTATTCACACCTGAAGCTAATTAAGCATCTTGGATGATGCAACACTGTTGCCGACATGTTGCTAGACTGTCAGTCTTTATTGGATTGGCTGTCTCTCATTACATAAAGCCAATGTGAAGTCCAAGGTGTGTTGATTTCATACATTGGTCACTATGGTGACAGGAAGACTGACATTAATTAACACAGTGGGATGTTACCCTTGAAAACACATGTCTTAATGTCTACTCCATTGTTGAGTGAAGTAAGAACGCCTAAAACCAATCTTTATAATGTGCACAGTTATTCTAAAATACTACAAGAATCTTTATGAATCTCATCATGTATTGTGACATATTTTCCTTTGGATTTAAGTGTGAGTTTCTAAAGTTTCTAAAGAAATTCATCTGTTCGGCAGTAGTGTCATTTCTCATACTAACATTCCCTTTCCAAACAGATCACTGTTATCACAAATGTTCAGACTTTTGTGAATTGTATATAGAATGCAAAGATTTTAAAATGCTAGATTCCTAATGTGGGTCCCTTATAGAACTTGTTTATGAGAGGCTTTAATATTGCAGTCCAGTAAAGCGCAGTGTGAAAACCAACCTGGTAATATAGGCCTCAGAGATCCTGGTGTCAGTGGGCGAGCCGATGTCTTTTCCCGAGCATTTATCCTCTCCAGCGTGGCCGCTGCTGGCCTCGCTGTCAGCCTTCTGACTCAGACTGTCTGAGAAGTTGTCATCTCTGGGACACAGAGACAGAGTGACATTGAGACATGGAAAGAGCAAGAGGAAGTAAAAAAAAAGACACATCAGCAAATCAGTCGATCTTTTGTATTTGCACCTTCGTCGATGACTGTATTTGATATCAGTTTCCTGCGAGTCAGCAAGTCTCCCTCTCTCCCCCAAGGTCCAGAGAGTCAGATGAGTCATATTCCTGGGCCTCTCAGTATTCTGGTGATGCACTTTGATGGTGACATGCACACACACACAAGCCAGCTGTATGGGTTTCAGTGAGGTGTGTGACTGGATACTGGGTACAGTTGGTGCCTGTCAGGTGGCAGTAATCAGAGCTACTGAGCTGCTGTGCTGCCTCTGATGATGTGTATTAGCCGATATAAAACAGTTATTCAGCGTAGCCACATGAATGCACACAGACAGAGCAAGGACGAGTACTTCTCCAAAGTGGAGGTAGCAATAAACAAAATTTCCAGACAGACACAAGAAAGTTCCAACACCCTGACAGTCGCATCTTGAGAGAGACATCCTCTGCTGAAGTGGTCTCTCAGACGTCTCTCTGCATGTTTTATTCTGGGCTCTATTATGGGACAAGTGAAGATCACAACCCCATGTGCTCTTACACTCCTCAGCCTGCTCTGTTTAAGTAGAGAGCAGTTACTACGCTCGGGGACAACCCGTACAGCTGTAAATTCCCCTGCTCTTTCATTAACTAAGAAGACACCCCATCAGCAGTGCTCCTCCTGGTGAATTATTGATGGAGGCACACTGACGGGACAGCAGCAGGAGAAAGAAGAGAAGAGACGGGAAGGCATTCCAAATGGCCATTTTGTCGGCCAGCTACAAAGTGATTGGAGTGATTCTGTTCCCATCCTAATGAGACAGTGAATCTAGTCCATTAGGCACCAACAGTTGCCATGGCAGAGTGTATGCTTGTTAGTGCTGAGAGCGGGAGACAGCGACGTGCGGGACAAACGAGGCTGAAGGTCCTCTATGCACGACCCTACAGTCAACTGACAGCCTGCGGCCTCTTACAGAGCAAAGTCAACAAATACAAGTGTGTTGTTTAACTCACAGGGACATCATCAGGGGGAACGTAAAACCACAACTTTAAAGGCCCTGAGTGGAGCCGGAAGTAGCTCAGGAGTAGAATATTTCCTGAGTGTACCAACTGTAGGAAACGACAGCCATGCTAGCTCTGTGAAGTTGTACTTAGGCACAGTGGTGCTTTGAGCTAATTGCTAACATCAACGTGTTAGCATGCTAATGTGCTAATTACCACAAAACCAGCTGAGGCTGATGAGAATATCATTAGTTTTGCAAGTAATTGGTTATAAACCGAAGTATTGGACAAATTAAAATTTTGTTGGTGATGTTGGTGCTGGATGAAATGTGAAGGGACCATCAAAGTTATTACAATTTGTCCTGTTGAGACCATGAAGGTCAGTACCAAATTTCAAATGGAATTGGAAATGTCATTCCATCCAATATTTGTCAAGACAGCAAAAAATGTCAACCTGCTGGTGGCGCTAGAGGTAAAATCATGGGATCACCAAGGGGATCCTCCATTAAATAGTTGCTGACATATATCAGTCTGGATTATCCCTAGAGCCATGCTTCTAGCGAGGCTATAAACACATGAGTCTTGCTTGTTTATGTAAAAAGGCAAGTTATGCTCTGTGAAGTCCAATTTTTATTTAACGAGTTTTTGTATATAAAAAAAATTATTGTATTGGATAAAAATTAAGAACTGCCCATAGTAATAGACTAGGTCGTTACAGGTGATCTGATTCACTTTGCATGCAAGATCTGTGTATGATGCATCTTCTTTGCTTGCATTCAGAACAAGAGGAAAAATCCCATATCTAAAGATAACAGTGCAACCTTTATTATACATATAACTTATAACACGCTCTCTTTAATTCCTATATTAGTATAAATTCATCTGCTATTGTTCAGCCTTGAATCATACTCTCATAAGCTTGATGCTGATTGGATACATGCATTACTCAGTCATATCTAAAATTATGCTCAATGAAAAACACTCACATGTCTTGGACCACAATATACTGGTGTGGCACCAGGCCATCGATGCCGTTGTGCCGTCCCTCCCACCAGTCTTCTGATGCCCGCTGATACAGCAGCAGGGAGGCGCCCTTCTTGAAGGACAACTCTCTGGAAGAGCGTCCAACATAGTCAAACTTGGCAATGGCTTCAATGGGCTCGCCCTCTGTCAGCGGAGAGAGGATTAGACAGGTCAGGTATATCAGACAGGGCAAAGACATTACAGATGGTTATTATCGCATGTTGAGACATTTGTATTGATTGATACAAGTGGTGCAGCCTTATGAAATAAAAATCTTAATCCCTTAATGCACTTAAATACATGTTGGCTCTGATGCAGAGTGAGAGTCTAGTATCAGGTTTAATACCAGCATGTTTGTGCACAGGGAGTTCAAGTGTGCTGAGCCAGTTGTTTATTTTAGTTGCACTCAATAGTTAGACACCAGGCCAGGGCCACAACAGGCCCTGAGGAGCTTTAGCAGGATAATTATAGAAGCTGGGGAGAGGAGATCTATATGACTCAGGGGCATGTCAGTCACTGTATGGTTCATTAGACTGGGTTGATATCTACTCAATAACTGTACAAGTAGAGCGCTGGATCAGTGACATGGGAAATGAACAAGGGAAAGACCAGGAAAAGTTAATAGAGACAATACTAACCAGTGATTGATGGAGGAGGAGTTACTATTATGCTTATTTCAATTTATCTTTTTTAATTGCTCTCTTCGAGTCCATAATTTGTCACTTAAAATCCTTGAAAATCAAAGTCTTATGTTGATGTCTATCTGGATGAAAACATCTGTGGTTTCAGTCGACAGTCGACTCTCCTATTCAAAAGGTACACGTCTCCAAGCCAATATGCATGCACTACAGCAACACAGGTCTAAAAATAGCTTCTTTATTCCTTCCTCACTCCTACCTCTGCGCTCCTCCCATCTCACTTTAAGTCAGACAGGGGGTCCCTGGACAGACGTAGCCTCACCGTAAAGCAGACTCTCTATATACACTGGGAACAGAGTAAATGGCTGAAGCTTGAATCGGCTGCGAAAATCATGGTATATTTTTCACAGGAGCTTGAAAATAGTTCCCAGATGACAGAAAATATGGGCGTGATTCTGAGCAGAGCGAAGAGGTTTCTTCATTTCTCCCGTGTCTATTCGACTTCTTTTATTTCTATTATACATTTCTTCCAACCTTTAACTTGCCACCTTCCTTGCTTCACTTGGTTGTCAGGATTGACAGGGTGGATGTGACGTGGCTCCAATAAAATGTGACAAGCAGGAATTTACGGTCTGAATTAATTGGGCTGCACTGCAGCGGACAAGGCTGTTAATAAAGGTGACGGAACCCTTATCGGTGAAGGGGATTTCTCTTCCTCTCCCTTCTATTTCTCTCACTTCAACCTATCCATCCATCTGCAAATGTTTATCCAAGGCGCACACACACACACACACACACACACACACACACACACACACACACACACACACACACACACACACACACACACACACACACACACACACACACACACACACACACACACACACACACACACCAACACTGCAGTGACGTGGCTGCGGCTGTAAGCAGCAGGCCATAAACTCAAATCTCAGTGCGGTAAAGGATCCCTTCTGTCATGTTGTGCAATTATAACTGAGAATGGCTTCAAACCCAACCACCCGAGGTTACACACATACACACACAGTGTGACTGGAGTTAAAGAAATCTTGAACCGTGAGAGCTGGAGGCTTGTGGTGTAAGAGGTACAAACTGTCAGATGTCTTACACAGGCCAGTGGAGCAGAGTCTGTGTGGATGTTGCTCTGCATCCATGTTCATACATAGAAATAGGGCAGCAGGAGCCAGGTGTGAGATATGGTTAGGATCCATACAACAGGAGAAGGTATAAAACACTTTTTTCTTCCTTTTTCTCTTCTAGCCACCCTTTTCTCTGAAGACAAATATTAATCTCAGGTGCTTGCTGCTACAAACAAAACAGGAGAATGCTGGACTTGAAGAGATAAAAGGGGGTTAGATGCGGCTCTTAATGGGGAAAAAGGATGACCCTTCTTGTACAGTAAAATACACTGCCCTTTAAAGGTGCTATTGATAACAGCCAGCTAGATGACGCACTCCCCCCTGCTCCCAGTGGTTGCCAGTTCGTTGCACAACCTGCATATTTCATGGTCGAGTGGAGTGGGACTCAGACTCACTCATATCAAGTGATAATTCTCTTGTGATAGAGTAATGAATTCATTTTGCAACATATAGCTATACGTTAGCTATAGATTTAGGTTACTTTGTGCAGTGGTATTTCATGTAACGTTATCTATGGTAATCTTAGGAACCTTTAGGTAACCCTTTTCCCCCCATCATTTAATAATTATTATTATCTGCAATCCAATATATAGTACAGTATGCCTTCTGGGACAATGGGACAACAAGGACCATGACAAGGATCCTGCTATACTCCTGCAAAATGATATATAATCAATATGCCAGTTAGCTCACCTTTGACCTTGTAGCAAATTTACCAGCAGATAGAACATCAATGTATTGATGTTGTGCGAGAAGTGCCACTCTAAAAACAGACGGTTAATCTCCAGGCATGACAGCCACGATCCATGAGACTGTTGTGTGTCAGCAATGAGCAGAAATATGCTGAGGGACAATGTATGGCTCTATTTAGCACCAGTTTGTGCGCTTCATGTATTAACATTGTTGTTCCTTTATCAAGTGTTAGTGGAAGAAATAGCCAGAAGGTAATTTAACAACACTTATGCCTGTTCAGAAGGTATCTCAGGACAAGACTCTTCTGGATAAATAATTATCTTGTTGGTTGCACGATAAGAAAGATTTTTAACCCCTTTCTCAAGATGCGATAGTTTTTCCTAATCCAGGAAGCCAGAAATGACAAATATGAAGAAAAATATGAACGTGTTATTTTGTATAAAAATACAAAATATTGGAAAGTAACATCAATACAACTGATAATAAATGTTTTATTTGTGGTTCATGTTTTACAAATTAAGCAAGGAGAAATGTAATTTCCAGCAACCATCTTTGTTTGAATTCGGAAATGTTATAATGTTTTTTTTTATTGTGCTGCAGACAGAATATTTTTTTCATCCTGATGGTTAGAAAAGTCTTTGAGGTTAATGGAAAGACGTTCAGAACAGTGGTAAGTGCTGTTAAATGACTTTCTGGGCTTTTCAAAGATCTTTGAATCTTTATGTTCTGGTAAATTGGATGCTTAGCTCTGTGACTCAAATGTAATGGTTATACATGAGAGGCACAAACTGGGGCTAGGCTTTATAAAACACCCAACATGACATCGTTATCTAAATCATCCACACAAATGTCCTCCTCTTCATTCTTTACACTAACACCTGATTAAAGCAACAATCACCTAGCTTTTCTTTCTGTGTGTGCTTTGTGTAAATCTGGCCAGTCCAGATCATCTATCTGAGCGTATGAGCTCTACTCCAGGAGGGCGCGCTGACGAGACAAGAACATTTCCGGACAGCTACTTAGACTAACAATGTGGAATAACTTTTACTCCTCTCTCTGTCTCTGGTTGTCTTGTGTTCACTTACTTAGCGGGCAAACACATTTTGAGCCTTGAGAAGAGAGGAGAGAATAAACATATAACTATTTCAGTCTGCAGAATCAAGTGCTGGTAACCAAACAGGAAAAGAGGTTTGCTTTTGTGTCTGAAATCCAAATGAGGTCATGGGGATTTAAAAATAACTGATGACAATAACTTGACCACAGTTCAAGACTCCGCAGGGCGGGACTCAAGTCAGTGAGGACATCCTCCCAGTCCACTCAGAGAAGGTTTTGGAACAAAACCATGGTAGCAAGGGATTTATGGAAAACATAATCTTCCATTAATTGCTCAAGGAGTTGATAGCTGCCATCTGAGTGATCTTTACAGTGGGAATCTTCACAAACAAAAGTTTCCCTGCATAATTAGATATCCTTTTTAGTTATAATGGACACCCAGATGATGACTTCAATTTGGAAGCAGAGTGATTAAGCGCTGATGTAATGAGAAGAGATCAACCACATTTCCAAACTCTTTCTATGGAGACTGATGATAAATGGTGACAGGGAGCCTCTAAAAATCATCTCTGGGTGTGAAAAGTAGACAGGATTGGGGCAGTTGCTGTCACCATGGAAACAGGTTTTGGGAAGTCTGTTACTAAGGTAAGATATGAAGACTTTGCTCAACTATAGGTTGACTCTTTTTTGCTCACATCATCTACATTTGGTCAGCTCTCTGTCAGGGATATTTATCACTTTTTAATGAGCTGGAAGTTTTATTATCTTTTTCTGCTTTTCGCTGGATGTTAACAGCAACGTCTGACTCCGACTGATATTTTGGTTTCGACTAACTCACTCAGTATTTGAGTTGGACCAGACCAACTGGTATCCATTTCACTCAAACAAAGGACCACATGTATGATCACACAAATTTACCGCATCCCACCGTGTCTAAATCTATTGCATCCTCCAGTGTCTACATGAGCCTGGTGTTTTTTTTTAAAATTTCTTCATATTTCTCTTGGACACATGGAAATACAGTTAAACGTAGAGAAAACAGACTGCATTTTTAAAAAGCTTTTCAAACCTGGCACTTTTGACACATACTCCATACATTTGCTATTCTTTTACAAACTACTATAACACAAATTTTTCATAAGGTAATGAAAAAATACAATCGAGGGAATTAAAAATTTGAACCATGGGAAATAAGATTTCTCTCTCCAGTTGGTTTAGACCACCCTGGAATTTATACAAGGGGGATGTTTCCCGAGGCCCCGAGGGAGAAGCAGAAGCATTAGAATATGAATGAACGTCCATCACCGTGAGCCCAGTTCCCTGGCCCTTCAAGGTTACTGCATTTAACAGGCTGAAAGGCAGGATTAGCTGCAGAGAGCTGGGTTTAACCCTCGCAGCACCACGGACACAAGGGAAAGCTTAAATTTGGACACAGCGTATGGACGGGACAGTACAGCATTTGACTTGGTGCTATGTGCTATATGTCTGAGTGTATGTGTTGTAGCGTGACAGTTAAGTTTAATTAATGTGATGTTCAATTAATGATACAGTTTAAAATGCAGTTTGGTGGAAAACCATAACATAGGAAACAAATGTGGACATTGGATTTAAGTATTTGTGTAATGAAGTACTACATGCATGCATACATGTTTGTTTAGTTACTCACCGTCCTCACTGGTGTGTGTCTCTGTCCCTCCCTCGTTTTCTACCTCCTCCAGGGCTCCATGCTCACTGTAGGGGCTTTCACTGTGGGGGACAACAACATGCAAATCATCAGGGTCACAGCCAAGGCAGGGTCAGGGGTCAAGTGACAGTTTCAAAACAGATTTTGAGCCAGATTTTTTCCCTCTTATGTAGTTTTTTCCGTCACTTCTTTTTCTTTCAGGAAGTTAAAGTAGTTTGAGGACACTTTATCTCATAATTCAGTTTGCAACATAAGACTTTTGCTCAAATATCAGTCAAATCTAATTTCAGTGAAGATGACAAGGAGGAAGTGAGGTTTTTACAATTAATAAGACCAAATAGCGGCCATTGTCAGTATTCTGTGAGAGGCTTAGATCCTCTATCTGTGGTTGGGCCACTTTTTCTAAGTGGTCTCCTTCTGGCATCGTGCTGAGAGAGCTGGCAGTAATGCCACACACACACACACATTTCCACAGATTACCCCTGCCAGGAACTGAGTGTCTCCTCCCATGTTAGTATGTCACCAGCCGCCTCCTCTTCTGCAAGAAAGGGAGGCAGCCAAGACAACAAATCTACCCAGGGCTTCATGTGCCCTGCCGAGGGGACATGGTCGTGCTGAGACGGCTGATTAGCTCTAGCCAGGGATAAATCCCTGTCAGCCTGCAGTGATGTGGGGGCATAGAAAAGGAGAAATATAGAGACAGATAAAGAGAGGAAGAAACAAGTGATAAGCACTGCTTACAGATGTGGAGCTGGCAAAGGGCCTCAGGTTTGATCTGTTTGACTCCAGTATGTGCTGCAATTCATCTAATCATCCTTTCCCTGCCAGGTGAACTTTCTCTTTCCTCCTGCCATGATTGTGGTAATTAAAGTGATTGTTTCAGTCTGTCTCACCTAGAAAAGAGTCCACCATCTAAAGTCAGCGCTGAAACATGCTCTACCTTGTCATGTTCCTTAACCACAGACGCCTAATTGGCGTGTGTAATTACTCATATCAACTCAACTGACATACTACTGACACAGCTGCAGCCTTAAGAGCGCACGCATACCTGCACGTTGAGTGAGTCCCTAATGAAGGAGGTTTGGCCACGTGCCTTTGTTCCATTCACAGTATATTAAAAGAAATGGGTTAAAAAATCCCACCAGCGTCTATCTGACTCTCAGACCTACATCTTGTTGTGTAAATCTGTGCAGCTGCATGAAATGACCTCATCAGAATGCTTTCCATCTTCACTTTTAATCCTTGACTTGATCCAAAACTTGACCTTCAGGCACAAGTGACAGGGTGGCCTAGTAGCTAGACAGTGCGTGTCGTGTAAAGTTGAAACTCCATTTGTGAAAAAGGCCTTTTGCCTCTTTCGAACAAGAAACTGAACTTATGTTTGGATAGTTAATCAACAGCAATACCAGCTGCATGCAGCATTCCTCACCAATAGTCTCCTCCAGCCATACACTTCTCATAGATGGGCCCATCTAGGTCTTTGGCATCAGGAAAGATGGTCTCATGGTGGATGATGATGGTCTTGATGATCTCGTTGACGTGGGCCTGGCAGGAGACCTGGTCCTGGCTGTCTGGTGTGGGCATGAGCGTGGGGCCGAAGCATATGGCCAGGTTGTATGGGTCCATCATGTTCTCGTCACTGTACTGGGACAGGCTGGAAAGGGAAGGGTGGATGTAGTTAAGTAGGAAAAGAAAAATGGTGACCAAGTAAAGGCTTAATGTGAAAAGGACACAGCACTGGAGACAGTACTTCAGATCAAATCATGACTAACAGCAGTGGATGCTCATAACTTAGAATGACATTTCATTAAGAGGGGGCAATCCTTAGAAGGTGAAATACAGGATGGATTTACTGGTTAGTGTCTATAAACTTACTGGTTGAGGAAGGCGAAGAGGTAGCGCATGACGATGAGGACTGATCTGGGAATGGTCAGGAGGATCTTACGGATGTACAGCGCTCTCTCATACAGGTTTTCTATTCCTAGAGCAGAAAAAAAGGACACAGAGGGTATGATGTTAATGCAGTAAAATGCTGCAATACAAGAAGAAAAATATTGTTAAATTAATAAAGGCTTTGTTTCCGTCCTTTTACCTCTGCGTCTACGTCAAATGCACCACCTTGCAAAGTGGTATATTTAAAACAATCAATATGTGGGCATCATCAAATAGATGAGTATCACCATGTCCCAGCATATAACTACTAGAGTATATTGAAGTAGAGCCCATTACTTATCAGAATTACTGTACGTCTCCAGAGGACCAGCAAAGATTTACTAATGCAGTGATATGTAAAATGTGTGTGTGTAGAGGACACAGGAAATGCATCAACTGTGGTGGTGACCTTCACCTCAGCCTGTGTTCCTCTGCTGACACCACAGAGGAAGAGGAGGAGGAGGAGGAGAAGGAAGCCCTAAATGAAAACAGCATCTCTCTAAATCCATTTTGTCAAGTTCTCTACTCTTTTACCCTTTTTTCTGCCTTGCAAGAATGAGGATATTACCAACAAAGGAGTAAATGTTTCTCAATAAACATGTTTATTGCAGGAACATTATCATAACTTTAAACGGAAACAAAAGCATTTAGAATCTTTCTCATATTGCACTTTATCAATACGCTACAGAATGCCAACCTCTGTGTCTTTCATTACGATCTCATTTGTTCTGCTGTGGCACTTGAAGCAGCCTATTTTATTTGGCTGAGCTGGGGCTCTGCTGGCTGCTAAAAATAGCCCTGTCACCCTCCAGCCACTCTGTGCCATCTGGGATTTGGGCTTCTGGGATACTTGTGATGTATTCTATTTTTCATCAATATCTAACTAGGATTCTGCAAGGCTCCTGAGCACTTCAGAAGCTACTATTTAAAGATCTACTCCATTGTACACTTAAACATCACCTACAAACACACGTGTAAGCACACCCGCACAAAACATCCCTGCTGCAAATGAAAGCTATCAGAAGCTGCAGTACGCGGCTGTGGTGAAAAGAAAAACACAGTCAACTAAGAGCAGTTAAATGGAAAAGTGATCTCGTAGCTGGTCTGAGCTGCTCCATATGGAAAAAGCAGAGCGTTTTTAATACGGGGCCTGCTGGGCATTCAGCCCACACTGCAATCACTGGTATGTTGAACTTGGGAATGTAAACAGGGAATCCCCATCACTCATCCTGCACAAATGTTTAAAAGTACACCCAAGAAACACACACAGACACACTTCACACACTCGTAAGTACACAAAAGCCTTCATGAACATAAAAACCAACAAGTACACATGGCACACACAAAGCTGCACAAGGCATTAAAGCACATGTTGTGTCCATGTAACTCTGTGCATGTTCAATTATTCTTCAACAGAGGCTAAAAGTCCCCCATGTAATGTCTTAAAAGGTCAGAAAAAGCCACACAAAGAGCTGACTGATCTGTGAACTGACTCACAACAAAATGACAATGTTACTATACTTATGTGGACTTTAGTGTAGCTTCAGCTCTGGATTCAAACGCTGCTCCGTGCTGTGGACATTTAACACTCCACCACGATCCTGTAAGCACGGCCAGCTTTGTGCCACTTACGACAAATAATATCCTTCTCAGTACTCAACCAAATACCACAGAGTAGTATCAACACTAAGTGTCAAAGACAAGGAGAAGTCAGAGCCATTCTGCTGACAAGACACCACAGACAGTTAATTATACTGTTTGATCTGAGGACTATATATGATGGGGAATACACACTGTGTGAATGACAGCAAATAATAAATAAAAGACTTGAGACACATAATAAAAAATATCCAGAAAAAGCATTCATTTTATAAGTTTTATATTTTAGGTTGATTATTAAAAGTGCAACTTTTTCTTTGTTATAATTTTGTAAATGCTTTTTAAATTTTCTAACTTGACAATGCCCACATATCATGATATATAAAATTGTGTTTCAAAACAATTACACAGTTTGGGGAAATATTCATATGTGCTGTATACAACAGGTTAATCTGATGTAAAATCTAAACACGTAAAAAGCTGAGTGAGATTAATTTGCTATTTAAATGGAAAAAAAATGTATTTTAACAGTGGGGAAAAAAATTAAAGATTCAACAGAAAAGCACTGACTTGCTTTGCCATGCTCAACAACAAAACGATGCACTCAGAATAAAACCACCTCACTGAGACTAAACGAAAATATGTGTGTTCTTACTGATGCAAGACAGCAGATCATTGAACCTCTCTTTGGGGAAAAGAGGGTTCTCCAGACCACGGAAGTAAAGTTTGAGAACGCCAGCCACCGAGTTGATGTCATGATTATTCTCATCATCCGTCAGAGGATCGTTTCCTAAAACACAGACAAGTGAGCAGGTCAGTTGGACATCCTTAATTATTAAAAATTCACATGACTTTATGTGAAATATAGCTAATTAAAAACTCAAAAAGCCCACTGGTAAATATGGTCGATATAATGAGTAATAATTAGAATCAGAATCAGAAATACTTTATTGATCCCCGAAGGGAAACTCTTTGTTACAGCAGCTCGCCTTTACGTCAGTGCACACAGGAGAAAGTACTAGCAAAAAATATAATACACTATAAAACACTATAAAAACAGGTCAGAAAATAAATTAAGTACCAGGTGGGTATAAGTATAAGATAAAATAAGTGTGAAGTACCAAGTGGGTTTACCGGTTGATGATGATAATACAGTATAATAATACAATGTAATAAAATAAGTAATAAGTAATAAGTAGTGGTGCATGTACTGTCGAGTTAAGTGTAGCTTATTGAGATTATTAAGGTATTGCACAGCAGAAATTGAGGTATATAATATCAATGTCAATAAATAGGAAAAACTAACATGGGAAAACTTAATATTGCACGGGAGTAGTACACAAAATATTGCACAATTATTCAAGTATGGCAGAGATGTAATGATCAATGTCCAGTTTAATGACCTAGGGTCATACAGACTGACACTTAGAGGGAGGAGTTAAAGAGTTTGATGGCCACAGGCCAGCATCCTCCTCTCTGACACCACCGCCAGAGAGTCCAGCTCCACCCCCACAATGTCACTGGTCTTACGGATCAGTTTGTTGAGTCTGTTGGTGTCTGCTACCTTCAACCTGCTGCCCCAAGCATGCAACAGCATACAGGATAGCACTGGCCACCACAGACTCATAAAACATCTTCAGCATTGTCTGGCAGATGTTGAAGGACCTCAGACTCCTCAGAAAATAGAGGCGGCTCTGGCCCTTCCTGTAAACAGCTTGAGTGTGCTTGGTCCAGTCCAGTTTGTTATCCAAGTGTACTCCCAGGTACTTGTAATCCTAATTAGTTTCTAATTGTACCAAACATTTGGATCTGATAACAATGAGGAAAAAACAAAAAACATTTATAGATCCAGGTGATAATGTGTAGTTAATATAGTTTAACAGACATCATGTACCTCTTTCAAATGAGTTCTTGATGTCATTGACTTCCAGGTGGGATCCAGATACACGAAATATTCCTTGATGTTGGAGGCCTGCACAGAGAAAGACAAAGAAAGAGGGTAAGGAAGGAAAAACAGAAGGTAAACGAAGAGACACTAAACACGCTCATAAGTCCACTCTTACGGTCACAGAAAGAAACACCCTCACTCAGCAAATAAAGCCTATTTTAGTTGGAACTAAGAGGCACATCCTGTTAAGCCCCTTCACTTTTCTAATTAAGGATAATTAATGAGTAAGGGAGACCGCAATCAAGCTTTACTAAAGTGTCTTTCAGATGGGATTAGGACTTAATAAGGGGAGAGGTCAAGGGTCAGGAGGAAGCACGATTAGTCTGCTGTTTGTCTTTTTTAGATTTCTCTCTGTACGTCATCAGAGATGCAGTGGATGGGCCTGCAAACCATGAGATCTCGCTATTGTCACATCTTTAATGCTTAAGAGTTTACATTCTTTCAGAGTGTCTTTTTCAATCTGGTTTAAAACCAATACTGTAACTCATCACTTGTGCCAGGCTTAGCTGTCTCTCTGTTTGTCTCACGGTATGTTTGGGAAGCTGGGTGGAAAGGGTCGCACCACAGTAAACAGGATGGAATCTGCGTTTTCCCATGACTGCAACTAAAGTGGAACACACTGAAACCCCAACATGAAAAACTACGTACACGCCCAAACAATTAACGCCTGGAAATCACTGAACTTTTCATCAAAGTCTGATAGACTTGGAAATGAAGCAGGTTGCAGTTGATTTATGAAAAGAATTCATCAAACAAAAAACATTAATACAATCATTAATTTATGGTTGATTAACTGAAGTGACAAAATGTCTATACACTGTACAACAACAACCAACTCACCATACAAATTTATGAAGCGAATACAGCTTTCAACCACACGGGGGATAGCTTGTCCAGAGTCCTTTGAAGGCAAAGTAAACAGAAATACCCAAATGTCAGATCATGTATGACTTTTTTATTACACGTACAAGAGCTAGAGCCCGACAGATACTGGACTTTTGAAAACGCTATCAACAATTGAGAATAATAAAAAATCTAATACAATGTATTGGCTTTTATTTTTACATAAATAAATAAATATATCTTTAGCACAGAATGTATTTTAAGTAAAGGTAAAAGGAAAGAAACAAACATAATCAGTACCAGTAAATATAAGACAGCATTAAATTTTGATCCGTAAATATAACAGATACAGATAAAAATAAAATATATCTGTGATGTTCTGATACAGACTGATGATATTGGCCTGCTGCTGTATCGGTCGGGCTCTAACAGAAACTTGCGAACGTGATGTTAAAAGTGTATAAACATGCACACCCAGTGTAAGTGAAGTTTGTAGGTTTAGATACAAAGTGAGGGTTACCTTTTTGAGATCTGAGACAGACTGAGTTCTGACTTCTCCAGCTGTTTGATTGTTCATGCCCAGTCTCCCATAATAACTCACTGATTATGAAATATCACAAAGTTACAACAACAAGCAAATACAAACCTGTTGTCCAACACATTTAAATTGGCCTCCACAGTTGCTAAATATACTTTGTGTCGTGTTACGCTAGCAATCAAGTGCACCCTGTGTTTAAATTACGAAGAAGAACTTCTCTAAAGAGCCACACACTCAGTATGGAGTTTAGGGAAGAAATAATAAGATGAGGGGAGCAGCACTGTCTCCTTTATAGAAAACACATTCCCTTCACGCACTTAGATGTGGACTGCACTCTTGTTCTGCCTCGGTGCCAGTTGCTCCTGTGGCTCAGTGCTGGACAGGGACTCAGTACATGCTTTTAATGATACAGTGGATCTGTTTACAGCCCTCGGGGGTCTACACACAGTCCAAACACAGCGACCAGGCCAAAATCGACTATCTATCGTTGGAGTGGAGCATAGGTCTGCTTCTGCAGGATTATGTAATACTATCCCTTTGGATATGTGAGACTGGGGATGACTGCGTTATATCACATAAATTCAATACCAATTTTGAAGTGTCAACACAATTGAAACTAAAGATACAAGTTACTGCAACACCTCTGTGTAAGGAGAAAACCTTCAATTCAGTTTGTCTCAGTCTACTCACAGAAGTCAGGCAACAAACACAAGACATAGACAAACACAACATGAGGTAAAATGTTGTTAAAGCAGGACAGGTAAAGGAAATAAGCGCAGGCAAGCAGCATGGGCCCCCCAAGACGCTTCAAGGTGTCTACCTGATGTCGAGTGTGTGAGTTCCGTCGTCCGCGGCTACAGAGAAGTGTCGCAAGAGCCAGAGATGGACAGAGAGACAGAAAGAGAGAGAAAAGCAAGACCCAGATTAGGACCACAGCAGCTGCCCACCAAAGCTTTTACTAAGAGCGCACCCTCATTCCACTCTATGCTGGCATCAAATCCGAAAGTAAACAATGAGAACTGGACAGGACCAGGCGGGACTGGACACGGCCACCAGTAAGAGATGGTGAAGAGGCTGCAGGAGGGAGGCAGCACACCTTATCAGTCTGGCATCTGCTCCCTGACTGCCATTTATCCTGCTGTTTTTCACTGGCCTCTGCTCTCGCTCTGGAGGAGGAGGAGAGAATATCTCTGCCAGAGCAGCTCAGTGATGCCAGGTTAGCAGTGAGTCAGGGGAGCTGACTGAGACAAACATTTATCCCTCAAACTGCCGCTCCTCTCCTCCTGCAGCCCTCCAAATCTATTAGTGCCACCCTTACATCTCAGACGCAGACCGACAGAGCTCACTGACTCATGAGGAAGGTTTCCAGAATCCATCTTAGCACAAAAATGTTGTTGTTGTTTTTTGTTTGTTGGTAAAAGATAAATCAATGCTAAGATGCTTTGGGGGAACCCACCAAAATGGCCAGAAAGCCAGAGCAAGACAGAAAATAGATAGGAGGAGGAGCAATGTCAAGCGGGCAGACTGGTAATCAGTACCTTGATAAATGACTCCAAATTGCCATTAAATAACCTAACATTAAAAACAGAGCGGGGTCTAGCCCGCCGGGTGCCAGTGTGGGTTTTGAACGGCCCATTGGGATGTCTAGAATACAAAGAATGCATCAGAATAAGTAAACAATGCAGTTTTCCTTTCAGAGTGGTTTATCTATTCTCCAGTAACCTTTATAAACTTGAACTGAAGTTGAGGCTGACTAATCTTTAAAACGCTTCGACTCAAGATGATGGACAGGTGAATGAAGGTATTTTCAGACGCTGTTGAAAACTGTGAATGAACTTTTTCTTTATAATCCTGTCTTTTCTTTCCCTGCAAGAAATCACAGGCCAGTGAAATATCAGACCCACTGGGAGCATTGTATGTGTCAGCATCCACCTCATGATAGGCCCTGCAGGGGCATTGCCTCTCTTAGTTTGTGTGGGTGTGTGTCGGTGGGTGTGACTTAATGCAATTTGGCTTCTTGTAACCTGTAGCACTGAGATGAAAAGAGTCCGGGATTTTGGTCCCCTTCTGCTGCTCAATCATAGTGACAGAAATTCTCTGCTAGAAAGGCCTGAAGATGTCTTAAATATCTGATCATGACAACACAAAAGATGAAATCTTTGCAATATGAATAAAACTGTCATTAGGCATACCATCACCCCAGCAAGGAGTCAGCGAATGTCCTACTGATGTAAAAGCACTGTTACTTTACTGACATTTTACTTGATTACAAATACTGGTGTTAATCTCTACTGAAGAGGAACAGCAATTATTTTCATCATAGATTTATCTGCCAAAAAATGTCTTGATTGATTTTTTTGTCTATAAAATGTTGGAAAATAGTGACACCCATCACAGTTTTGCAGAACTTAAAGTGACATCTTCGAATGTCTTGTTTTGTCTGACCAACAGTCCAAAACCAAAATATATTCAGTTTACAAGAATATAAAACAGAGAAAAAAACTGTTGAGAAGGTGGAAGTAGGGAATTCTTGGTATTTTTGTTTGAAAAATGACTTAAACGATCAATTCGATTGTCAAAATAGTTGCAGATATTTTTTTTGTCTATCAAAAGAGAGACACTAGAGATATTGACTCAAAGCTAGGAAGTACCTCATTTGTGTACACAGAAGAAACATGTGAGTTTCTTTTCAGAACAGAGAACGTTGTTGGAAGTGACCTTTCCCCTGCGGTTCTATAATGGCAAAATAAACTTTAACATAGACTGTTCCAAAATCCCAAAACAACATGCAGAGACAAAGTCAAATAAATTTTCTCTTCTTTGCTGACTGACCATTCACTGCAAATGGCTCTGTAACAAAAATTGTCAAAAAAGCTTTTTAAAACTTAATTACAGTAATGGGAGTATATTCAATAAGTTAATTCCACACTTGAACATAGAAGATTATCTGTTTTCAAAGATGCAAAACTTAGACAACAGATTCAACTGATCCATCTGTTCCTATTCGCTCCTCTTTTGTTCTTTAAAACAGCTCTAAACCATTTAAATTTCATGCAAATTCTTTCTTCTCTCCTCTCGTTTCTTAGGTTAAACATTCTCCACATCACCACCTCTCATTCTCTTTAAAGGCCTGACATATGGTACTGTTGGGAATGAGAAGTACAGTAACCCCGCCACACATTATCAGGTCGGCTCTCCAGGAGATTTTTGTCTGAGTCAAACTACGGACTCCTCTGCTTTCACGGTCACAGAGGACTTCACACGAGAAGTTCCTGAGGCAAACTGTCCTCGCCTTGATGAAAGTGGACTGGATGTGTAACTTGAATATGCACAGGTCCTGAAGTGTGAGTGTGTACTTTACCTTGTGGTCATGTAGTCAGCTCTGTGGCCTGCGTGTTAAGAGAGAAAAGAGAAGAGATGTCAGGGGAAGTTGGATGTGTGGACATGCCAGGACCTGTCTCTGAGGTCCCTGCGGTGCATTTTGTATACGCCTAGTGAAGCATTTGAAGCTTGCCGTCTGTCCTCAACCGCTGGCCTCTTGAGCAGCACAAACAAAACCCATACACACACCTATGCACACAAACACACAGCAGCTCATAGCTTGCACAAAGACTTCTACAGGCAACACTTTAGCTACATTACAATTACAGTACAAACAAACATCCAGCAGGCACACAGTTTACAACTGACATAGGCACACAGACACTCTAATCATTATAGTAATACACACAGCTACAAGTTTGGACAGGTGAAGTAAGATTAAGCATAAAATAGCTTCCAAATGGTTTTGGAGAACAGGAGTAGTTTCCAATGTGTGGCCATCTGTTCCCGTGAACAGGATCTGACCTGTCTGTGTGTCTGAGTGACTCATACTGTACTTCAGCTCATTGACAACAATATGAATAAGGAGCATGTGGGAGAAGCAGGAGGCTTTTCTCTTCCTTGTTAGCGCACAGCTCCATTACTTTGACTGAGACCACCAGGACTGCGGGTTAGAACAATGACTGACAGACAGTCTCTGGGTTGACGGTAGATTAGCTGAGGCCCCGGGGAGATCCCACCAATGTAGAACAAGGAGAGACCGTCGGTAATCACTGCCACCCCTTTAATTCACAGCAGTCCATTAAGTTGGGAGCAAATCAATCACTAAGACGGATAATACAAATTCACAATCCCCCTCAGCTCTGGCTTGCTTGGCTAAAACCCAGATTACAATCTTGGAGCTTTGAGTAGTGGAAAAAGCAGGCAAACAATGGGAAATTTGCCACAGAAAAAAGGCTGAAATTGCACAATAAGACTGCATAAAATAAAAAGACAAAATTCAACGACCAATTATTAGTTATGTTGTCTGTTTGGACACTGATTAGGGCTAATACCTCCTTGTTTTGGCTGGAGGAAGGCGACACACAGACTGGTGAAAGTGGATTTGACATTGAGAGGTAAGAATCAAGAGCAACAGGAACAGGGGTATAAAAATAAAAGGATCGTGACTGTACCTTCGCCGAGTGTCCTCTTCAGCAAGTCATGTTTGGCCTGCAGTTTGGAGATGAGATTACTGCCCTCCAGAAACTCCCGGAATTTCTGTAGAGAATTGAGAGTAATTACACGGCGGCCCTGAGTGCCAGCCAGCGCGTCCGCTCTTAAGTCAGCAATGTACGATAAGAAAGCCAAGGGCAAAGGACACGCTCAGAGTCTTTTTATAGCCTTTATCAGAGCATGTCCATTTCCAGACTGGAACAGGATAGCAGTTAGCCTTACAAAATGGAAATATTTTGGGAGATCTGCCACCTCTGCCAGCTGATCAAAGATTTCAAAAGGGGCTTGATACATGATATTCAGTCCAATAATTTAAGTCCAATAGAATTCACATGCACAGATTAAGCATTTTAAAGTCCAGATAAAATGCTTTGAGTTCATATTCTCAGAGTATATAATCAGACAAGAGAAAGCTGGCATTTTCACTTCTTTGAAAACATCTAACTATAGAAATCTAACCAAGGCATCAAAGAGAGTCTATAAGAGAGATTTATTTCTATTTGCACACAGAAATAAAATACATCTCTGGAGTCTTTTCCCTTTGTGTTTGTTCACTGATATCCACTGGCAACCCCTTTTTCTTAAAGCACACATCTCCACTCACCATGAAGTAAAACTGCTCCGTCTCCTGCTGGTTGGCCCTCCTCTTGGCAATGCTGGGTTTGCTGAGGTACGTCTCGGACACAGTGGACTTGACAGACTCGGTGGATCGGCTGTGGTGGAAACACTCGGACACGTCGTAGTCTTCAATGGTCACCATGTCCTGGATGGTGGTCAGGGTGGCCTCTGATGTCTTTTTGATCTGGAGACACAAGGGATGAGGGAGAAGATGAGGAAGAGCTGAAGAATTGGTCAGAACAAAAAACCATGCTGCTTGAAAACTAGATGTCATCTCTTCACTATCACGATGTTACCATTACAGCATACTCAGCGGCTTATATCATCACACTCCCTAAAAACCTCTCTCGCTATCCCATATTTCTAACAAGACACACGTTCTTGAAAATCCACCAGCCCCTGGACATGACTCCAGGCCAAAGCAATCAATTTGCATGCACTCAGAGGGGCCACAGGTGAGGTCTGCTGGAGATGGTAATTTCAGTTGCAGGCTTTTAAGATTAATTTCCATAACCGCCTCTTTCTTGTCAACAGGAGTGCTTCTGCCGGAGCTTATAAACGTCAGGACTTTGCCGAGCGAAAGACGTACAGCCAGTGCAACTGCTGCAGGCCATGACTATGTCCAGTATATGATGACATAAGATGACAGAGGATGTGACAAACAAATGTGAGGGCAAATTAATTTGTAACAGCTCCATAAAAGTTTAAAGATACCAAAGCAGATACAAATTGACTGTTTAGACTATAAATACAGAACTTTTAGTATACAGATGTGATGGTACAGTGGAGTATTTGGCCGACTGTTAGGTATAACTGAGACTTCAAGAACATAGTCCTACTATTTAGAGAAAACATATTCTTTTAAAAAGAAGAAGTCATATTTTGAGAGAAAAGTGAGAATTTTCTAAAAAAAAAAAACCCCCCACAAAAAACAGCCATGCTAACAGCTCTGTGAAGCTTTACTTAAGCATAGCAATGCTTTGAGCTAAATGCTAACATCAGCATGCTAACAAGCTCACAGTGATACTGAAAATGATGTTTAGCAGGTATACTGTTTACCATGTTCACCATCTTAGTGTAGCGTATTAGCGTGCTAACAATTGATAATTAGCACTAATAAAGTCCAGCTGAGGCTGATGGGAATGTCATTAGTTTTGCAGGTAATATCTTGAACAAATAAAAATTGTGACCTGATAATGGTGCTAGATGGAAAGTCAGGGCATCACCAGTTATTACACTTCATCCTGGGGACTATGAATGTCTGTACCAAATTTCATGGAAATCCATCCACAGTGACCATTCTGCCTGATGTTTAAACCTTCAAATTAATTGAATAACTGCCCAGTTTAAAACAATATCAATATATGGCCATATAGGCTAGGGACATTTGCAGAACAAGGAGAAATAGGAACAGGAAGAGAGAGCTACAGATAAAGGAGAAAAACAGACAAGGAGTCTAGAGACTGTCAAGTGTGAGCATGAATCATGGATGTGGAAAAGCTGCAGAAGGAAAGAGGCCGTGCTGATGTAGAAACACCAACAACCACCTCTCAGGAAAAATTCGGCAAAAACACTCTTCATTCAACAGAGACACACATGGGGGAGAGTGAAGTGCTGTGACCATCACAACTCGATTGTGTGTGCTTTTAAAAGGTGGAGGCACCACAGGTCAACGGTGCCCTGAGTGAGATGCAGCTGGAATTCCTCCTAATTACTGTTAATGGTCTGGACTCCCATTCAAAGGTAGTGACCCCATTTCTTAGTTATTAAGTGAGTCTGACCTCGGTGCTAATGAAAGAACAAGGTGGATTCCTAGTGTAGCTGTTATACACACCAAGACAACCGTGGATTATAGCTTGTTGTTTTTAAACAGCTTGACCTGTGACTCATTTGGCCTTCAAAAAAGACAAAAACACCTGAAAACAAGTTGGAGTTCATCTCTTTCATGTGTTACACTGATGGATTACAGTGCTGACACATACGCTTGGGCACACAATGTGGATGTAGTTACAGTGTCATCCATCCCAATGTGTAGCAAAAATATACTGCAGGTTTGAACGCAACTAATGACAAGGAAACGGGGAATTCTGTGAACATAAAACATCATCCTGTCTTGGGACAACAGTCGGGAGTTGTCAAAGGAGTGATTTTCTGCATGAGAATGAGAAAGAACCTGCTGCCAACAACAGACACAGAAAATTACATGCATGCACATGTAGGTTTAATCCACGGCAGGTCCCTAAAATAGGTAACTTATAGCAACATACAGTTAGTTCCATGTTCATGAGTGAGTTTGGTCCCCCATCTCCCCGTGTCCCTGGCAGCCTCATCCCAGGTGGCCCCGGTGGCGGCAAGAGGCCCAGCTGTCATCATGAAGACAGGACCCATGCATGCAAGAGAATCGCTCCCAGTGAAAAAGCTGTTGGGTTTATCCATTATTCAGCAGACGAATAGTTACCAGTGTTCACTGCTGGGCTCAATTACAACGGAGCTCTTAGTGAGACTCGGTGGATATGCCCATTAGTCCCTGTAACTGCACAACAGTCCCTGGGATTGAATTAAATTTGTTTATTTTTCATAAACAACCATGACTCAGTCTGGCTTACTTAACAGTTGTCATTCACTGGACTGAAAATAACTTCTGTACTGTCAAAATCCAAAATAATTCATCGCACTTTAAAATCAGTGTTATTCTGCAGGGCAGCGGTACGACATCACTAACAGTTATTTCAACATCTATCATCACATCTCAAAAGGCAGTCTGCTGTCCATAGCTTTAAACAGACCCTGTAGTAAGTGTGTAATCTGCTGATCATTACACACACACACACACACACACACACACAGGCTTTGATGATTTATCTGAGGAAAAACAAACAATCCCTGCAAATAGTATTAGATTGCCAGAGTAAAGCGTGAAACATCTTGAGAATAACTGTTCAGTGTTCATCTGGTGAGACGAAAGAGGAAAAAGATCAGAGGAGGAAATTCAGTCTGTGAGCTTATTTCATATGGAGGCAAATGAGATCTAAATGGCCAGATTATTTCATCTGAAAAAGAGATGAACCACACTGACTGACTGAGGAGCTGAAAAGAACGATGTCCTCGGAGAGCAGACTTTTTTAATGAAGAAAAATTCAATTGTAATTTCTGCAGTTAGGCACCCAGCATGGCTTAGTAAGAGTGAGATCCAGAGTTTTCTCCCCACGTCGCAAACCCACCCTCCACTGATGCAGAGTAAATTATTCAGCAATGTTTTCTTTCACTGTTTCACAGGAGTCAAAGAGGGTTGAGGAAACAGCTGCACTTCTATTAAACACTGCCCTGCAGTCTTTCCTGGCTGGATAAAGACAGACTCTCTCTTTCTCTCTTGTACATTTGACAGTCGTGCTTGTAGGTCGTCACAACGCTTTGAAAGTTAATTTTTCAAGGATGTATCTGGCACTCTGTGCCCGGGAAGAGGGGCCATCTGGTGATCCTAACACAAGGCAGCAGCGCCCTCCAATTCTGACCCACCAGGACATCCGCTTCAGCGAGGCAGGCGGAAAAGGACATGAAGCAACCACGGCTTGTCATCATACCACACACACACACACACACACACACACACAAACAAACACAGGGGTCCATGTGTATGTGCCCACTTGTAGAAATACTGTACATACTGTAGGCATTGTGAACTGGGATGACACCAGCAAGACCCTGACCAGCCCTGATACACAACATAAAACAAGACACTGGGTCTGAATCATACTTAGTAGTGCTGCGACTAGAGATTATTTCCATTATCAATTCATCTTAATCATTACGTCTATAAAATGTCAAAAGAAATAGTATACATATTCAGTTTAGAATAATATAAAACACAGAAAAGCAGCAAATCCTTTCTGAGAGGCTGGAACCAGCGAATATTTGGCACTTTTGATTGATTAAATAATTAAATTGATTATCAAAATTGTGACAGATTAAAGGTGGTGTATGCCACAAATATTTTATATATGTTATATATAACATTTTAATCCAATACAAGTCTTTTTGTACACACTCCGGTGTTTGTACACAGCTCTGGCTCTGTATATGGAAAATAAAGAAAGTGGCTTGGACTGAGCCACACGACACTATTCCAGCCATTCCAGCCATGATTTGTGTGTCTGGTAACGTTAAATGACTTGCCCACGGACATTCAGCTTACTTTCTAGTTTGCCAAGATATGCTGTTGTTGTGACGTTTGCTATAGTAGCAGGAGAGTTGTGAGTATCGCTGTCTGGAGCTGGTGTGCTGCTCTGGGAAACCGTCTCGTCCTCTCTGGCTGTTAGCTTCACAGCAGCAACTGTAGCAACAGTTTGCTAACCCACAACCCAGATAACATTAGTTACATTACTTGCTGTGTCGTTGTTTGCTCTATATCATGGTATTTGTCATGGTATTGGATTTCTCCAGAATTGCATACCCCACCTTTAAGTTTCAGTCTATTGACAAATTGATTAATCGAACAGTTGTTTTAACACTCAATTAAGCTCAAAAATACAATTCCAGTATATGTATTTTCAGTCAATTTAACTAAAGTGTAGACAATAAGATCAAATGGAATCTGAAGTCACAGTGGATGTAGGGGAAGTTGAGTGACATGCTCCTGTGTTTCTGTTAATCTTTGTAGCGGATAAAAGAAAGAAAGTGCACTGATGTGGAGGGAGGGAGAGAAACAGAGAGGATAAAACAGAAAGCAGTGAGAGCTCATGGAGAGGAAGCAGGTCAGACGTGATACAAAAGGCCAGCCTGATGGACGTGATTGCACTCTGTGAAACTGTGGCACTCATTGTATTTCTCCCCTGTTGGCTTTTGTTTTATAAAAAATGTGGAGTTAGTCAAGCATGCCGCAGACAGATTAAAACAATGCAGCCTGAGAAGCAGAGATGCACATCCAATGTCAAAACAGAGCAGCGCAGGACAGGTTTGTGCAAATAAAAGCGAGACAGTGAATTCTACCGGTGGGAGCAAAAATGGAGGCTTCACAGGGAGGGTTTGATGGCTACCTGCAGGGCATGAGAGAGAGGAAAATACAGTGTGCATGTGTGTGTGTGTCTGTGGTGTGTATATGCAATAAAAAACTTTGATTCTTCAGAGATCATCAACAACTATTCTCTGTATCACCTTGGATGACTTCTGGCTGAAGTTAACTTTCTTTAGTAGCTGTAATGCTCTGCAACTGTCAGCATCTTGCAACCAACAAATAGCAGCAAAACGAAACTCCTGCCTCTCTGGCAGACAACAATACTGGAGCAGCAGCAGAGAATAGTTTTGACAAACCCCCACACACCACCTATATAATAAGTTTAATTTATTTGCGCAATTTTACCTCTTCGTTCTCGATCTTCAGAGTAGCCAGGCGAGACTGAAGCTGCTGGAACCTCAGGATGAGTTCTCCATTCACCGGTGGCTGCACTGAGATCTGACACACCTGGGGGGGAAAAAAAGAGGAAATACATTGATCAGGAACCTGAAATTACAACCTACTGAAGGAACAAGGAGGCCACGTAACCTCTGATTTAAACAGGACGCAGGCATCAGAATTCTTCTTCAATTGCAGAGCAAACCGCAGTGACTTCTGCCAATTGAATGCAGACAGCCACACAACAACAACTAGTAAACAGACATGATATCAGCGCTGGTAATGCCAGCCAAACAGTAAAACTCATAACACATGTTGAGCTACATGACTGCAGGGGAGAATTAACACATGATTTGTCAAAGTCAGTGCCCCATAAAACCTGATCCGGCAGCCCAGACGCAGTAAAACGCAGCACTTAAGCCACTGAAAATCAGACCACATTAAATCTGAGACTTTTTTAACAGTTTTTTTTTTTTAAATCAACTCCAAATTCACTTCCATGTTGTTCAGTGTCTTGGAAACAAAACATTTTAATGATGAAGTATGGTTTACTTTTGCAGTTTTTTTCTTCAAATACAGTTCTGGCAATTTTCACTGCAATTTAAAAAAACAACCAATTTAATTAGAAACGATATTACAAATGCACAATTATCAGATATTTTCATCCTCATAGCTACTATTGTTGAACTTTGTACCTCATCCCCCATATGAGGCTGGAACTCAAATTTTGCCGGTGGGCAGAAGGCCGTGGGGTACATCTCCATGAACCTCTGACGGTCACTTCGTGGGTCCAGACTGTCCACCGCATTCTCTATGATGTCAAGACCCTCGTGGCGTGATGTCTCCAGGTTGTATTCGGCTGACAGGTAGGTCCGCAGGGCCCGGTTCAGACTGGCGTGGTACCCCAAATCACAGCACTGGAAGAAAGAAAGAAGAAGATCAACATCAGATGGAAAATCAGGAAGATGAGTACTTATTATTTAAAGAACATATAAGAAAACTTAAAACAGAATCCATGATCCACATGAAAACAAAAGGGTCACCCCGCCACCAAAATTCAAAACACTGGACAGGACCTACTATGACAGGAACACAAATGATCCTACAGGTCTCATAATACACAAACTAACACTAGAGTAGGGCTGCAACTAACGATTATTTTACTTATTTTCATTAACAACCTGCTGATTATTTTCTTGATGAATTGTTCAGTAAATAAAATGTCAGAGTGCGTGTCACAATTTCCTAAAGCCCAAGTTGATGTCTTCAAATAGCTTGTTTTGTCTGATCAACTGTACAAAACCCAAACATGATTGATATACTATCACATAAAACAAATAAAAACAGCTAAATTTCACCTATGAGAAGCTGGAACTAGAGACTTTGTGCTTGAAAAATTACTTAAATGATTATCAAAATAGTTGCTGATTAATGTTCTGCAGATCGACTAATTGTTTCAGCAGTTTTCTGATGCAGTTTAAGGTTTGTTTATAGTAGTAATGTTTATAAACAAAGTACAGAAACAAGCCAGGAATATGAACAATTCCAACAAAAAAAATGTATTTCTTAGAATTAAGTCAAAGTCTTTAATTATATGTGCAAACATACCTGATACTGACTATTAAATGGTAAAAAAAAAAAAAAACAGAATTGACCTTTAAATAAGACAAATTTCACTAGTAAACAGTCCAGCACTTTCGGAGCCAGCAGTGTTGCCTTTGTGTTACATAATGTTACCTCCAGGATCTAATGCTGATTTTTAATAACTAGAACCTTGGCCAAGGTCTCTCCTGGGAAGACACACACGCCCCAGGCACCCCCAAAAGAGAGCAACACACACAATTGCACACACAAACATGACATGGCCTTAGTGAACACGATCACTACCAGCCAGCTTGTACACTTTTTTGACTATGAAACGTCTCCTTTATCAATAAACAAATGTGCGTGAGCCTGCACATACATTTCACACACAATCACACACACACACCCTGGAGAGATGTAAAGGCTTGTGAGCAAAGCAGGGAGAGGGGTAATTTCCGCGCACAGCACGCCGCTGAATAGAGGTTGCATTTCTCTTCTCCTTCAGTCCTGTCTGGAATACAAAATCCCAGAAAATGGTGCAGTACGTTTATTTCTCTGACAAAACAATAACAACCCTGGTGAGCCATATTATAAATAAGTCATGTTTATCGGTACGGTAGCAAAAAGGTCAAACAAAATAATCTGCTTGCAAGGCAGAGTAGAGAGACGTGAGTGCTGTAGTGAATGGAGTGATGACCCACAGCTGTACATGACAAAAAAAAAAGCTAGGTTTCAGGGTCAGGGCCACTCCCACTCTCCATTCAGACAGTCTGAAAGATGCGGAAACATTTAAAAACAGTTACAAAATGTCAGGAAAACACAGTAGAACTGAATATATTATGTGGGTTTTCAATAATGACGTTAAGAAAAAGAGGAAAGAATAGTTTTCATCACAAAAGTTAATAAACTGCTTTAATTCTATCCTGCACTGTAATTTCCATCCCACAGTCTGGTGTCCTAAGATCTCTATTATATCAGGCCCGGCTGCTAAAGTCATCAGTCTCTCCTCTGATCATGATTTTAAATCTCTTCTTAAGCTCTGTGAAAATACCCCTGAATAGCAGTGGGTCTTCTACATGAGGAGCACAAAGAAACATAATAAAATCGAAACCTTAGGAGGAGGGGGAAAAAATCCGCCCGTAGAAAGATGACTGTGTGTTCTGTTAATGTAAGAGCGTCCTCAGAAAAAACTTTTCTCAGTCTCATTGGAGACAAACAAGCCTTTGCTGAAGAAGAAGCCGTCGCAGAACAGGGCGGACAAAAGCATGCTGTTTTATACTTACATCAATTAAGTCCGACAAGTCGTGGATGTAGTATTTGAATACGGAGGAGTTTGATGCTTCCAGTGTCAGTAGGTACTCGTTCCGCGCTTTGATCGACTTCAGCTTGTTCTCGGAGTACTTGGCTTGACGCTGATGAGAGAATTAGAGGCAAGAATGAGAAACAGACAACAACAAAGCCAACGAGGGAGGATGAATTTAATGAGTCGAGAATTGCCTTTTTGACAAGTGATTGTGCTTTTATGTCTCTCAGAACTGAGACTAGATTACTGGCAAAACAACAGCATCAATAAACATTACTGGAGAAATAAGATAAAAATAGCACAAAAAAGGGAACAAGAACGAAAGAAGAAAAGCCTAAACTAAAAGCAGCCTGTGTCCTTCACTTCAACTAGGAAACCTCAGTCTGAGCCATCTGTCTTTGTCCTACACTTCCTCTCTACCAGACAAACAGAAGGCTGTTAGTTAGTCACCATCAACTGACCAATAGGCTCTAACTAACACACTTCCAAATCATATATATTTTAACACTTCCTGAATGCATTCCAGGAAGAGTCATGTTAAAAAAGGCCATTTAATCATTTGTCACAGAGATTTAACAGAAAACAGGCCTGTTCTGAGAATACAAAGCCTGCTCATTTGGCTGTGACAATGCTTACAGTGTGTTTTCCTTTACCCGGTCAGTGGGACCACTGAGAAAACTGCAGCTCAAATGAGGCAAGTTTTCTTGTGTTTAAAATCCTGATCAGTTGTTTTGTTGTGTTCAAACTACTAAAAGAACACGCCTTATGGAAAAGTAAATAGTGTGACTACTAACGAAGTTTAAATGCAATTGTCACAAATTTTATTCAAATTGTTAAGGATCGTGAACCCCTGGCAATCTACCTTCTCTTTCATCTTTTCGATCTTCTTCACAGAGCTGCGCCTCTGGTATTTGTCCTCCATTCGGATGCTGAAGACTGGATCTCCCCTGCCGATCTGCTTCTCCTCTTGCTTCTCAGCGTCCTTCAGCTTGCTCTCTGCGCTGATGCTCTCCGAGTGGTACATGTGGTAGGTCTTCATCACCTAGAGACAAACAAAAGAGTCAATAAGCTGAAAAGAAAAGAATCTTTAAGGCCTGTTTGCCATTATTTCCTTTTGAAGATGGGAAAAGGGCAACATCCTGAAACCGTGCTGCGTTAGTTAAAAAATGTCAAGTTTCAGGTCAGTTTCTGTGAGGTCAGAGGTCAGAATAATCCATCTTCATATTAGAGACTGAACTTTTATAACCCACAACTAAGGCTTCCATCCTTTGACCCGCTCATTCATCACAAATTGATTCAACCCATTTGACAGCAGGCGGTTTGTCTCTCTCTAAACCACAAACCAGAGACAGATTCTCTCCAGCCTTTTTATATGAGTCGCTCATACGACCGCAACAACCACAGATCACTGCAGCTAAATCTAACATGCTTCCTTCATTGCTCTGTGTTTGAAAAAAAAAAAACACTCAGAAAGAAGATTTGGGTTTGCCCTCTGGTTTTGACATGATATTATTAAGAGGGAGGTTGTCTTTGCAGTCAATTCAAGTAAAGTCAAAACAAGTAAAGGGGATTAACAACACAATAAAAAAGGGCTTTAAAGTCATTTTATTCAGATGGTACTAAATTTCGGCTTCATTTGTGGACAGCAAATATAGCCATAATGGATCCATGCCACAAGAAGGACTTCTGGGAATTGAGGGCTAACATTCTTTTTGTATATACCATATTATTGTGAATTTTATTTGATTTTTTATGCCTAAATCATTAAGTTTTAAAACATCAAAAGGATAGTCCTGTGTTGCACCTTACTGGCTCTAACTATTGATATTTACTTCTGTTTAACATGTGGCATATGCTTCTTAAATATGTCTAAATAGAAATATTTCTTTTTGTGAAGGCTATAATGGCAAATAAGTTCCATCCATTGTGCCATCACACTGTAGCTATGTAGCATATGGGAAACGCATTACCTCGACGGTGAACGGCTGATTAGCACTACTTCCTTAAGTTTGAGTCATCATCCTCAGAAGAGGCTGGAGCGTGAGCGTTAAATAGCAGTTAAACCACGAAACACAAACAATGAGTTCTTCAAGAGAGCTGAGAGATTAAAAAAGTCTTATTAATGCTGGCTCACACTGTCAGGAGACGGGAGAACAAACACATATCTGGGGGCTCTGAGGACCACTGGCTGTGGGAGAAACATTAAGTCCATGTCGCTGACATGGAGTCATGAGCAAGAGAATTCACTGACCCTCACATATGCATGAGGATTAACAATGAACATTTACAGTATTATTACTGATTTTTACAGAAAATAATTATATGGACTGCAATAGAAAGTAACGTGCCATCCCCTGCCACCTTGACATTGCAGATTGTTTTCCCAAACGGAATTCTGATGTTAGGTATGCAAGTATAAAGGAACAAAAAGCAGGTGCACTATCAAGAGAAAACCACATCCACCAAATGTTAGACCTTTCATCTCATTTGTTCTCTTACATCTCACTGCCATTGCCAGAGTCAACTGCAAAACACAAGCTAATCCAGACCTTACAGAGGTCAGAGACTCATGAGTGTAGGAGAAGGGGTGAGGAGAAGAGTGGAGAGCAAAGGAAAGGTGTTTGCACACTATTCTACAGAACCATATTTAAATCTTTCTAAGTTTCTAAGTTTTTCTTTCTATACTTGTTTGGTAATATTTGCTTTTTTGGATTTTAATTTGTTCAAAAACAGCAAATAAACTATATTATGTGGATCTCTCATGGTGTTACATTTCATCGTACTTTTTCTAACATCAAATCTGTCTCCTGTAAAGCTATATGAGCCTTGGTTTATGGCAGCTAGCCAAATGTACTGAACTGAGAACAAAGGCAGAAAATACATTCAAACTCCCAGGAGAAGGCAGCAATATAGAGCACCAGTGGTTTAACCTGGAATGAACCAACTCCAGCAAATTACAGCTCCGCAACCTGTGTATGCAATACACTTGTCTGCACAAAACCTCAACTTCAGTTCAGTACAAATAGAGACTCACCCATCTCAAAATCTAAACATCTTTCCCCCAAACTGAGTTATTGCTGTTTGAGTAGAAAAACTGAGCAACGCCTGATTTGTCTGGAGCCTTCTGCCTTTGGTGGGGTTTCGCCTAACTGGAACCAGTTTAGAGATGGGTGACTGACCTTGGGCCCTGTACTCCTCACTTACTGGTCTGGAGTCTGCCGCTGCTGTGTTTACTTTGGTGTTTCTTTTAGAGGGACATATTTAGAGACGGAGCAGACCTGTTATTTCATTGGTGGAGGCCGACATCGGGACTGTGGCTGTCTGATGCAATAGCTACCCAGTGTATGTGTGAATATGTGTATGTGTGTGTGCGCGCGTCTTCCCACTGGGGCTAAACCAGGTCAAATCTGGAGTGTGGACTGTGGTGAGAGTGGCACACACTGAGTTTGGAGTAACACGTTGTTGTATTTGGAGCAGCACAGCCATCGACTCAAAGTGTGACCACTGTAATCCTCTATAGTGAGTAACTGGAGATTGTAGAAACAAACTGAACTGCTTTTCACTCCATCTCTTGAGAAGCAACAACAACTGCCTCAACTTGTATCTCCATCTGTGTACATCCCAGGTTACCATGACGATCAATGAGGAGTCTAACACGATGCCATTGATTGTTAGTGAGGAATGACAAGACTGACTGATAGCCCAAAAACACACAGAGTAACAGTATGGCTGAATTCTATTTGTTTCTCTAATGCTTTTACTTTAGTGACATGTCATTCTGAAATCATACTGCCTGATCAGATGTTTGCCATTGTTGATGCCTGTGAGTGACCTAAAGTAGCTTACATGACACTATAAACCCATAGTAATCATATATAAAAACACAATATGCAATAAAATCAAGCCTTGATTCCATCCTGTCGTCCTGTCTAAGAATACACCAGCATCTAAATGTCCAACAACCTGTGTGAGGAATTAAACTAAGCTAGTAGGCTAGCAGGGCTGACTGGGGCAAATAAGGCAGTGTTAGCTGTATTAGCTATTGATTCATGATTTAAGTACCTTTCTCCACCAAGGTCAGAGCTACACACAGACAACTACTTGCACCAAAGTCATTGAACAAAGGAGCTGAAACTCCAGATATGCAGCTTGTTTGAAGCAGTTGATGGTCTGGTGAAATGTTACTAAGGCCCAGAGAAAATGTAACCTCTGGGTTCAAAGGTCTGCATTTACCATTTTCTTTGTCAAAATATACATGGTGGGTTTCCCTGTAAGCTAGTGGTCTAAGGCGCATACCATGTAATAGCAACATCCCTGATTCGATTCCCACTGGGGACATTTGATGCATGTAATCTCTCTCTCTGTCTCCCCAGGCTTCCTATCTGTCTCTACTGTCAACTACTGAATAAAAGCAACAATGCCAAAAAAATAAATAAAAATTATTTAAAAAAAAAAAAAAGAAGAAGAAAGAAAATGTATACGGCAAGTTGCTATTTGGCTCCAACCCCCTGGTAGGCTTTGCATGAATTTGTTATGAAGAGCAAAAAAACAACAGCTGATAAGAACCATTAAAAAAAGAGACTATGACCTCTAATGAGCCAAGCAAACATGAAGTTGATACTTGACAGTTTGAATGGTCAGTTCATGAGGGTAAAGGAGATTGTGTTTCAAAATGTTGTGCTGTAAAAGAAATTAAACAACTACACTTTCCCTTCAGCTTTCCCTTCTTTGGTAGTAGTCTATTTGCTTGAATGTGTAATATTTGACATCTTTAAGCTACAGGGTTAAAGACTTCAAGCTGTTACAAACAGTTAGAAGCTAGTTAGCTTAGTGCTATAAACTCATCTCAACCACAGCAAAAAACAATGTACTTAAGTGCATTAGGACAAAAAAGGGCAGTCATTACTATACTTACTGTGTATAGTTCATTTAGGACCTTCATTAAGTCTTCCTGGAGCTGAAAGGCTATTTCCTTGCTCTGAAAAAGAAACACAGTAGAAAAAACAATGAGCCCATTACAACGAATCAGTAATTTGACACAATGAAATACACAAAGAGTTTTCCCAAACAAAAATTATAGTTAATACAACTTTCAAACCAACATAGGGGCACCATTTTGTCATTACTGTATGCTAAGTTGAATATTCATTTTAAACACTGCAGCAACTACTTTTATTGAAATGAAACTTGTCAAGTCTGTTTAACAAATGCACACCGTTGTCCTGTACTGTATATTAGGTTTTATATGAATGGTACAACCAGACACTGACCCTCGGTTTGAATGGTACAAATACAAAACAGTGGATTTATCATCCGGTGTCAAATACAGGGTTTCTGTGTAGTGGTATCAGTGACGGCTTTTCCACTCAAATCGTCAAACACAGCTTGAGTTTCACTGTCCACATGCTCAACACATTATCTGGCTTCTACGCCTCAATGTGAAAGATTTTTCCCAAATAATGTTAACTCAATCAGCCATGCCACAAGGCTGACTCAGTAATACTATCACACACGCCCAATGCATCTCACGGTTGTGGGATACAGTTTAACAGTGATGCCGTGATGGATTTAGAGGGGCTTTCACTATTAATTTAACTGTGGAGCTCCTTTCCTTCACACTGACTCATATACTGTATCACATGTTTATGAGATTATGAGCCAATGACACAGAATTTTTGATCACTCTACTACAGTTGATACCACGCGCTGCTACCTGGATGATGTTACAGCCTTGGCTCGCACTCCAGGTCTTTCACTAACCCAATTATCCTCAGACAAATCTCATTCTGGGAGCCGCTCCCAGCAAAAGGCTGTAAGAGGGTTCTGAGAGGGTACTGAACCGCCTAGTGTAGTGGGATAGAGAGGTGATTTACTTGGAGTGCATTGCACATTTTTTAAACGGCATTGATGGTCAAACATAAACTAACGCTACATCTTCAATGCAAGTAACTTGCATTCAAGTTACCCAGTGCAGTTTTTCACCAATAGTAGTGCTATGGAGTGATGTTTTTATGAGTGGGTCCCCATTTTGTTTTGTTTTTTTTTTGACGTAGCAATGCAAGGCAAGAAAGAAGGCAGCAAGATAGCAAACATGGATGTAAACAATGCAGGATTTAAAATATGGATTTAAAATTTGGCTTCAAATGTTTTATGAAGAAGGAAATGCATTCAATGCATTTGTTAGACCTCAGGGTCACACACAATACGTTTTTGGTGAGAAATAATGAAAGTAAACGTAAACAAACTTTTGTTTGTTTGTTTTACAAGAAAACTCTGCAGGGTACCTTTAAGAGACGTTGTTGTACACAAAGAGTACACAATGGTTGATGGGAAAAATGTGTTACTATCTATTTTTAAAAAAGATTGTAATACTTCTTGATTGTTGAACAGTGTTAGCTTTATAAAATAGGCATTGAACAGGTTAGAATTTTCTGAACCATGTTTTTTTAATAATGGTTGCAATTTATGACAACCAGAAGTTGTGAGCAGTCCATCTGTTGGTATTAGCTGCAGGGTCCAGTGCATACTCAGAGGTAAGCTGAAGCACACAAGCTAACACCAGGGCCAAATAATCACAAACTCAAAACATTTGTTACATTGCATGTATTTGGTTCTATCTGAGCTGTTTTCAAGAAATTACAATTAGTTACTTAAATCCTGAAGCAGTGTTCATGGCAGTAATACCCTAACATTGAACAATGTCTGGGATTTCCTGCCTTGAGATTAGATGAGTCATACATTCTCTGTTGCCCCGCACACATGTGGCCTCTTGAGGGTGTTGGCAACAGATAAGAGGCTCTATTGAGGTCACACACCTCATTGATCCAGGTGAGTTTACAAACATGTTCTTTCTGATGCACAATTACGCCAGTTTTCAGCTATAAAAAGCTGAGCTGTCAACATGCAACAGACCAAGACAGAAGCAATCTTGTGAAAACTTGTGTGCACAAACACACAAACTCTCACTCCTGTTCTTCACAAGTCGCTCACAGGTAAAGCTGCACGATGTCCAAGCATGTAAATAGACAGCAAAGAGGATTATACTCTCAGTTACCGGCTGCCAGGCTGGTGTCTGAAATTAGAGTGTCATACTGGGAGACTTGGCTGATTGGCAACATCTTCCCAACAACCACCTGGTCTGTCAGTTCCCTGATTTGTAGCTCTTACCTAATCAGAGGGATAACCAGAGCTTTAGAAGCACCAAACTTGGCAAGAGTATAACTCAGGCATGTTTGAGAATTGAGTGTAGATAAGGGAGCTACAGAAAGGTCTTGAGTTTCCGGTAAATTACAGTATGATCTGGTCCTTGAGTTTATAGAAAGTAGATCTGTAATTGCATCGAGCAAAAGACGACAGTACCATATTTTAAATAAACTGCCTATCAATTGTGGATTTTAGTATATCATACAGATCAAAAAGACACAAGCTTTCTCCTGTGGGAAAATCTATTAGCAATCGTCAGCTCAGAGGACAGAACCTTTGACTATCTGTCAGATCTAACACTCGTCAGCTCTTCTCCATTGAGAAGGCTGGGAAGTGATCCAGAGCTCAATGAAAAGCCTTCTCAGGGATCACATGAGCTGCGAGAGAGTGTGTGTGAGAGAAGTAAAGACAGAGATGAAAGTAAAAGGTCATTACATTCAAGACATGTTTGGAGTTATTTCACCAGAAAAGCTACACCTAACATGATGCTTTTAAGAACTCTGTGAAATAATCACCCCCACGGTAACACGGGAGGACATATAAAGTCACTTATTGGGAAGGAGCTGTAGCCGCCTGCCACCCGTGCACCCCCTTATAAAGTCACTAAATGTAACACACACACACACACACACACACACACACACACACACACACACACACACACACACACACACACACACACACACACACACACAGTATACCTCAAATTACAAGCAATAAAGTTTACTAAATGGTGAGTTGTGTAACTGATGTATTTGATTTAATTTGTGCAACTTATCCCCTTTCATTTTAAAGGAATCTCAGTTTTCAATTAGGTCAAAATTCATTAAAAAGATCCTACAAATAGGTTTCCCCTTTTAAGATCATACCATGTGTATTCCAACCACATTATAAAGATGAAACAACCCCAGAGAGGAGAAACCAAGTAAGCCTTTGGGGAGTGGTGGGTTTCATATTGCCACTGACATTAATCATGGTATAGAGATGGCAGTTGTAACCCCTGCGAGGCCTGTGCGTGTGTGGCGCTCAGCATACATGTGAGTGTCTTGTCACTATAAAACAGACACACAGTTAAGGTACACAGTAGAAAGTCTGACAAGGTCTTAGCTAATGTATTTCGTAAAAACAAGCTTTGACCAAATGACATAAATATGTAATTTTATTTAAATTTCAAAAGAATAGTTTAACATTTTAGGAAATACAATTTACAATGTTTAATTTACTAGAGTGAGATGAGAAGATCGATATCAGCCTCATGTTTGTGCATTGAGTACAGAGCTGGAGTCAGGAAGTGGTCAGCTTAGCTTAGCATAGACTGGAAAAAGAATGAAACAGCAAGCCTGGCTTTGTCTGTGTTATTTACACAGATATGGTCGATTTGCACAGGTTTTGGTTTTAACAAAAAGGCAGAATGGTACCAAACCTGGCAACCTCACTGTGACAAAAAGACTTTGGAGGGCTGTGCATACTCAGCTGTGCTCAAACCCCACAGCAATTACTGAGCGTTAAAATTTTTAAGCTTATTTTTCACTTTTGACAGGGCTAGGCTAGCTATTTCCCCCTTGCTAAGCTAGGCTAAATACATCCTGAATTCAGCTCCATACTAAAGCACAGACATAAGACTAATATTGACTGTCTCATCAATCTCCGAAATTAGACAAGTGTATTTTTCAAAACGTTGAACTATGCCTTTAAGATACATTGTACCACCATGTACAATGATGGCTTATTGTAAAATAAACAATATCCAGCACATGCTTTGCCTGTGGAAAAGTTAAAAACTGCCTCAAGCTTTAACAAATCCACCTTGTAGCTGCAGCCACAGAATGTGACTTCCATAAATAAAACAGGGTGGGGTAAAATGTATGAATAATGAAAACAGAATACATGTGTTAAGATCTGTCCAAGCAAAAAGAAAGAAAGAAAGAGAGGTCCACTACTTGACTCTTGTATTCAAACAAAACAGCCAGGATGTGGTGTTTCTAAAAGAATTTATGGTTGTAGTTGTTTGAAAAAGTGACCACAATTCAGCACTGAAGAAATAAATGCACGTCAAATGCCAAACAGGTCAACCGGATGATGTTGATGAAGACACCAAGGCTACTCTGAGGACCCCAGAGTAGCCTCTGCTGTTCCACCTCAGCATGATACCTTAAAATACAAGGAAATAAAAACACAGGTCTTTGATGTGCTGGAAGGATGACAACAGTACAGCTGTCTCCTCGAAGCTGTGAGGGAGCCCACGTAACATGGGGGACTTCTCTGTTGTTTGTGCCTCGTTACTGAAGCTCTGCTGAGATCAAAGGCTCAGGGAAGCTTTAATTAGAGGGCGAGCGGTGTCTCAGGTTTCCTATGAACCGGGACCTCCCACCAGTCTGCCGTTTGTTTGCACAATGTCACCTGGATCCACTGAGAAACTGCATTACAAACTTTAAAAGGGACAACTATTACACGATGTGGTTAGAGATTGCAGATTCCACAGAAATAATGATGCAGGAGCAATGATAGGTGTAGGGGTACACTACCCTGCAGATTGTGAGGATTTTGCAAAGTGTCTTCAGAGTTACACTAAAAATGTAAATCAGCAGGTAGTCTATCATTATGATCATCAAAGTGTGTTGAGTCAGTGGAGGCAACAAAAGTAAAATCTGAAAAATTACTGTTTCACAGCTGGCCTCAATAGTAGAACCATAAGCCTTTAAACACTATCAAAAGAAAATGACTGCTGTAGCTTCCTGTTTGTTTGTTGGGGGTTCGGGTGATAATTTAAAGACCACACCCCCATACAATCAGAAGAAACCACAACCATAAACAGATGTTAATTACTTTGAGAACGAATAAAATAGCCTCACTTTTACTTTCTGAATCTGGGAGGTTAGACAGTCAGGGTTTGCAGTAAAGTGGAGCAAAAAAAGAGAGAGGCGAATCAGAGATTGAAAAAGTCGCACAAGCTTAACTGACACAAAGGCGCTCCTCTGAAGAAAAGCCACTTTGTAATTTAGGCCTGTGGTGAGTTCATGTGACTCCTGCAGCAAAGGAGCTCATAATCTTTTAGGGAGTTGTCATCTTTGTGGTGGAAAAGGCAGCAGAGGCCCGGTTTCAGTCATGAAGCCACAGTCTTCAGACGGGAGAGTGAAGGCATACTGATCTGAAACTGCGGTGACCGAGGCTCCTCCGCATTACTCTTAATTCACAAAACTAAACCACAGGAGCCCAACAGAGTTTCATCCCATCAAACGCAAAGCTGAATATATACTGTATATATCCAGCATATCATGCAACTAAATATACTTTGTTGTCAAATGAATGGGTTAATTGAAAGTGAAAGACTGTTTATATAACATGAGTGACTGGAGACCCTGCTGCCTGATCTGACCACTATGAAAGATCTGGATTGTGTTAGCGGTGAGTTCAAACTTTTGTTTTGTTGATCAAAGAAAAGTCACTGACCTCTTCTAGTAGAGGTCAAACATCAGTACAGTAGAAAGTAAAAACAGGTTGAAGCAGTCAAAAAGACACTTCAGGGGCGTAAAAGAGACAAAGAAATGGTTAAAATGTGGATCTAACCGATCTAAGGATTGGTAGAATGTCCATTTGTCAAAACGTGTAGCCACACCCAGCCAGTAAAAGTTTAATTGAAGTTTTACTGTACACAAGTAAGCTTTTACCTTATTTCACCCTGTATGTTATATCCCACATTTCTCATGACTTCCTATATTATTTAAAATATTGGTTTCTTTTCAATCTGTTCAATTTCTTTTGGATTTCCTCTCAGCCCAAAACACCTAAAAGCCATATTTTTTCCCCTCTCCAACAACAAAGCACCTCTGTTTTCGACCGTATTTGAAAATAACTTCAAAGACCTCAAAGATTACAGCATAACTACTGTGACATTACAAGTCCATTGTGGTTCTGGTGGCCATAGATAAATCTAAATAATTGCTATTAAAACAAGGTGTCGCTTCAGTTGTTGAATACAGTTGTTACTCTATTTTATGACTTAAATGTGGTTAACTGTACAAGCACTCTCGTTAGAAACGCCCTGACAATCAGATTTAGCTTTAGTGTGATCATAGCATGTACCTTCTTGAGTAGCCGTGTGGAGTCCTCACTGATCTGCATGAACCTCATAATGACGTTGTTGAGGTAGATGTCGCTCAGTGTGGCGTGGTCCTTACTCTCCCTCCTCACCTGGTTCAGCAGCAGGTACCAACAGTTGACTGGGGACAGCAGGTTCTGGTCTTTCCTAAATAAACCAGGGAAACAGTCAGGTGTCAGATCAGTGGAATAATTAATATCCTGGTGACTCGTTTACTACGTGTTTCTAATACGAATAAGAAAGAGGAAGCATCAGTGTGTATGAGAGAAGCTGTTATGTAGGATGCTTTAATGACTCATTGTCTTAGACAGCTTGTCTGCAAAGTTACGTGTATAATAAATTAATAAACAAGAACACACGGTCACAGACTTAAAACCCACTCTATAGTTTGCCAGTATTACTCAGACGAGCAAGCAAGCATGTACAAGTACATGTATGTGTTTATGGTTTGCGTCAGTGCATTTCAACATTTTCCTATGTGTCTGTATCCATGTCAATGTCTTAGCCCTAATTTCTTTAGACGACATTTGCCATTTTCACAAGGAGACTGTGGCACTTCCTCGACTAGCAGGATGTCTACAAACACCTCAAGTGCACCAGGGCCTGTTACAGAAGTAGAAGAGAGATGCATCATAGGCCTCCCTTGGCATTAAATGTCCCATATACTGCTGGTTCTGGGCCTGAAAAACTCTCCATATATTACATGGACTATGCAGTTAAGTTGGAAATACTTTGTAGCAATGACATTTCTGGGGCAGAACTCTTGCAATGCTGTGAGCCAAGCTGACTTCCTACAACCAGGGAAGAGTGTGCCACAGGCTTTAAATACACTTAGTGAAATGAAGTTGGAGAAGCCATGGATGAAGTGAAGTTGAAAAGTTGAATTACGTATAAACTGTGACAGCAGAAGACAGGCAAGCAAGGGAAGAGAGGACACAGAAAAGGGGAAAGATAGAGATTTGAGTGCAAAAAAGCTAAAGAGTAAAATAGTGAGCATGAGAGCGGTTTCCTGTGCTGTGTGCTGGCTGCTTCCAAGCTAACTGTGGGACATTGTACAGGCCAGAGCAAGCTGAGGCCCTGCGTAAGCACTGGCCTGATGGCCAACTTCCTCTGGGTTAATCTATAACATTCCTCCTGCCTGCTAAGAGCAGCACAGAATATGAGTGTGTGTTTGGGTGACGTTTTATGGTTGGGTCTGGCAGGAACCATATGGAGACTCGCCTCTGCTTTCCCGTCACAAAGTTAGTTTGCATAGACAGGCAGCACTTGTCAACACAGGTGAAACTGTGACCCAGCCCTGAACTAGCCTTCAGCCCTGGCACAACATCTGCTGCACGAGCAAAAACGAAGCATTTCTCAAAATGAATAACTGGTGATCAACCAACTGAAATGTTCCCTGAGACTCTGCAAAAACAGGAAGCAAACTACATTTGATAAAGGCAGAGCCAAATACACTGACATGAAAAACATCCGAGAGCACAGTCGTTTTTCAAAGACAGCAGGAAAACAGTGAATGAAAAAACTGATTTAGCTAAAAGCGGAGTGATGTACTGATGCCACATGCCCAGGCTGCAGGACACGTGCGAAGGAAGAGAAAGCTAGGATTGCTGGACAGCATCTCTCTCTCTCACACTCACACACACACACACACACACACACACACAGAGTCAAAGAGCAATTACCATAAATCCTTTCTGCATTATGTATCAGCAGAGTGCAATACTTCCATTCTATGGCACTGAATCTAGATATGTAAGGACAGCACGTGTGTGTGCATGTGTATTTTTATTAATTCATGCTGACTTTTACATGTGCAGATGCATAATGTCCAGGTGGCCACTGACATGAAGCTGGCCATAGTACATCATGAGCCTCTGCTTAAGTGTATAAAATAACCTAGATTCCCAAAGGAGTCATTTGCTTTTGCTTGATGTCCCTCTTTCCATCTGTGACCATTTTGTCCCAGTTGTGAAAAAATTAAGCTAATTTGATGCAAAACAGCTCAAGTGAAAGCAGCCTATTGGAAGGATTAAGGAGTATTTTCAGTCAGGACTTGAATTGCTTGACCTGTTCTCCTCTTTGCTTCAACCCATCTTATTCCCCAAAGCACAGCAGGACTTGTCACTGTGAAAGGTTTGACCTAATTCAGCATCAGTCAATGCGTAGGTACAGTATGTCACACAATAGACAATCAACAAAAGTAGCACCGTTCCTTCATATGAAGTCCATTTTTAAAGAAAATGAAAGGCTACACCAAACACAGGAATGACCCAGGATTCATTATAAAACAGTCAAAGAATAAACTAAAGCAAAATTGTGTCACACAGTGGACTTGGCAAAATTACAGAACTGTGGGGGGAAGTCATTGATGTACCCAAGAGTTCCCACGAACACATCAACAGTTATTAAAGTACCTTGTATGTTTGTTATTGGGCTGACCTACTAAATTAAACTCGATGCCTACAGTGAAAGGGGGACAGAACGAGAAAACAAGGGGCATACTGACACAGGCCAAGATGACAAAAAAACCTCTGGGAGTTGCTTACCCCCACATAATGGCAGGAAAATCTCTCAATGTCATCATTTCCCCCTCGGCCAGGGCAGGAACTGGGTCAGACAGACTCACAGACAGATAGACTAAAGCACAGGTATGAAAAGGGAAACTAAGGTCCAGGGGAGTGAGGGAATGAAAAAATAACTAATTAGCAACTTACTGCCTCCTATCAATGTGTATATATGTGTGTGTTCTGTCCATTCATGCAGTCTAAATCCAGGAGTCACTGGGTCAACATCAACATACTTGCACTCTCATACAGTAGCAGGATGCTGACAATATAATAGTAATAATAGTATAATTACCACTCCAGTATACAGGGCATTGAAACAGGAGCCCTTATCAGCATCAGAGGCAAAATGGCAAAGTCCTCTGGTGCCTTCCTGATAACATCTTTCATTAATAAACTGCGGTGGCAGCCTTTATACAGTAGCTGCAGTACAGTGACTGGCAATCACTTGCAATGAAGGCGTATGGCTACTAGTCCAATTTGGACCAAGATTATCACGTAAAGAAAGGTAACAGTTTGAAATGTTAAAGCATGCAACAGGGGGCCAAAGCCTAATTAATAATTCTGGTTCTGTGAATAAGTTCAAACACAAATGGTGTTAAAATGTTATCAACTATTTGCTCCTCTTTGCCACTCAAGCTGAATGCACTGTAGATAGTAATGTCTGGCAATATATAGAGTATGCAGCTGCAGCATGTTCTACACTTTCTTTTTATCCTTACAGCCAAAGAGAGGAAGTCCCTTAACTAGGAAGTTAATTCTGAATAAAAGCAGCATATTTAAGATTATCCCAGCTGTGGCTTTGGCATTATAAATAATTCAATGATCTCTGCTCACCATCTCCATGTCCCTCCCTGAACAAACTTTGCATAGTACAGTATCTGGTTTGCGAACGTGTGTGTGTGTGTATGAGAGACAGAATGTTTGCCCATATTTGTTCATTTATGTGTGTGTTTTGCAAACAGCCACTGAAGCACAAATGGGCTAGGAAGACAGGACTGAATGGCTCTCCAACAGACTGCCGCTGTGGACTGGACACTGTGATGTGGGTCTGTTGTTTTGTTTGCTCACAGGAAGGAAAAAGGAAGACACTAGTGGAACTGAACTTTTTCCTCACAGAGACATGTTGCTGTTTTGATCAAAATAATACATCATGTTGAATTGTATGTGTTCTGTAGAGTTTCCTAACTAGACTATAACAGCTAATTATCATGTTTAAGTCACTAAACTGGACATTGGACCATTAACATCACTGCAGTACTTGAACTAATTGTGCAATATTCTCTGTTTAATACTGCTGTGTAATAGACTCTGTTTTCAGTTTAAAATTCCATATTTATTGATATTTATTCATACTTCTATTACTGCTGTGCAATATCCACCATCTCATAATCATCTTAATAAGCTACACTTAACTTGACAGTACTCATTATTGCACTATTACTTATTACTTATATTATTACATTGTATTATTATACCGTACCATACTTATCAACCTCTAAATCCACTTTTGTACTATATACTTATTTTAGCTTTTATACTTTATATCCACTTTCTACTTAATTTATCTGACCTGTATTATAGTGTACTATATTTTGATTTGCTTAGTACTTCTATTCCTGTGTGCATTGACGTGATAGTGAGCAGCTGTAACAAAAGAGTTTCCCCTCTGGGATCAATAAAGTATTTCTGATTCTGATTAACCGTGGCTTTACAGTTTTTTCCCCATAACTTCGCACTGCATTTACTTCTGGTGGTAATGAAGAGGAAAAACAAAACTAACAGCAGAAGCACACAAGGGTCTCTTCATATGTAATTCTGGAACAAAAAAAAAACAATGTTTGATGTATGTGCAATTGTAGTCAAAGTAGTGTTACACATTCATGCCAGTAACAAAATGTAGGCTAATGTAGGAGTGTGTTTGGGTTTTTGCAAACAAGGAAAGAATTTTCAGAATGTAAAGCAAATCTGCAGCAGAACAAATAGCAGTAGCTTCTGAATGTGGCAATAATGCCAATAAGAAAATAAATAAACCTTCTGCATTGTTACCTCTTATGTCATAATGAACTATTGTGTTTATGTATCCCTGTGAAAAAATAAGTATTCTCACAATCATAAAAACCGAGTAGAGCTACACTTGTCATTCAGTAACAAGCACTATTAATTATTAAAAAGGCATCAGCCATCTTCCACTGCTGTCTTGCCACCAGTTTTGTCAGACTCCAACACAGAAGTACAGCTCAACACAGGGAACTTCCCCTGAAGCAAGATGGATTCCTCTTCAGCAGTGAGCTGGCGCAATACTCCGACAGGTGGCATAAAGTCTGTTCTTTCTGGCAGACACTAACTTTATCTCACTCGATTCTGGGCTGAACTCCTACTGTGCCAAAACCTTTTCCTAGCTCGAAGGAGCATGAGAGTGAGGCAGATGTAGACCTGTATGGTGCAAGAGCAGAGAACTTGCTTCAATCTCCAGTAGCGATACCTCCAGCCTGGTCATGAACACCATCAAACACAAATGGCAATGATCGCAGCTTGCTGGGAAGCCAGTGTGGGATCATGTATTTGTAGCTTCAATAGCAACATGTCCTGTACGGACGGGGGGTGGGACCATGTAGGGATAGCATCAACCTCCATCTATGTTTCGCCCTATTGGTAAAGATTCTTAGCGGCAGCTGAAACAAATACTCCATGTTTATCGAGACAAACTAAACATGTCACACAGCGTATAATGCACTCTTGACTGGTAGAATGACATCTTGTCTTAACATCAGTTATGTAAACCCAATTAAAAAAATGCAGCTCCACTGTCAGCCACAGCAGTGACCCCCTTTTGAATTCAGCTTGTCTAGACAAACTACCCACAGATTTAGCTGCTCATTTTAATGCAACTTTAGCGTTTTCCTTCTTCGCCTACCAAGCTGACCTGTCATATGAATAGTGGCTTACAGCTACAGACAGAAGGAAAACGTATTTTTCACACCACAGATAAGTCTGTCCAATGAAAACAACCTAGAGAATATGAAGAACACGTGCTTACTGTACGTGCGTTGTTTATGTGAATACAAAAATATAGGCCACATGATTTAAAGCCCACAGGAAGGCTTTTAATGTAATTCAGATGTCTTGTATTTACTTACTTACTTACTTATGCTCCTAGTCACCTGCCAAATGTTTAACCTGTGAATTAAGTGCCCAGACTGTACATCACGCAATGAAAATCAGAGCGCCTTACCAGAGTCCCTTCACCAGTTACACACATGGGCACATGCAGCTGCTAGAGCCATTGGAGCTTCAGACAGAGAGCAGGGTCTATTTGCAGACAGCGAGGACAAACATGAGCTTTATTTTTGTTCCCACCACAAGTTCAAACAATATGCTAATGTTGGCTTTTTCCATGAGCAGACTCCTACAGTGTAATAAGGCCAAAAACTACACCATGCGTAACTGTGTCAAGATCCTCAGGCTCAGAGTCAAACTGTGATGCATCGTGAAGATAGAAGGAGAGAGGTGAGGGAGGGAGACAGAGGGAGAAAGAAGAGGCAGATGGAGAGAGGAAAAGGTGACAAACAGTTTGATAAAGAATCTCTTTTCATTAGACCTTATTTCTTATGTATCTCCACAGCCAGGATAACTCTCTATGAGACAAAGACCAAATGAAATCCAAGATTTAGCTTAGTCTTGTTTATTATATATTTCAAGACATAAATCATAATTTTGTTACTTTTAGACTGTATTTTATTTAGGCAAAGTTCTGGTATAGCTGTTTGTGTTACAACATTAAACATTAAACACTGATGCCTTGAGAAGTTTGGCATATTTTGTTTCACATTTAAAAAGGTGTTTTTAAACAAATTAAACAAATAAAATTTTTTCTTTATTTTCTTTGTTGTAAATGGGAAAACCTTTTTGTTTTGTATAGATGAATTTCCAATGCTGGAGAGGTAAAGAAAGGACTAAGAAAATTAGAGCAGTCTGGCACTAGAATTTCAGAGGACATAATATTTGCAATAAAGAAATTTGAGAATGATTGAAAGATAAATGATGTCACCACTGAGCTGCTTTTTCATCTTTGTTTGACTGGCTTTGAATATGAAACAAAGACTGATATAGCTCATCAACACAATAATCCCATTAGAACATAGAGGTCTGATCAACATTACAATGAAATCCAGTAGGACTTTGATCTGGCTGCCACAATAAAATAACCTTTTTAAGAATTAAATGAGACCAGCAGACTAAGAATGACAATTCTTGCAAAGACAAACACTAAGACAGCGTCTCCTCACTTGTACTGCTGGTGATCCTTGGTGCTGCGAGTCTTTGCCATGAAGCGTTCGGCCAGTTTCTCCAGGTTTCTAGAGTATTCCATCTCAATCTCTGCCTTCTTCCTGAAGAAGTCCTGGAGGTCCTGCAGCAGCTGGACCCTCATCTCTGTCTGCTGGTCCAGACATTTCTGCTGCTCCACCAACTGGGCCCGGATCTCTGAGGAGACCAAGGAGGAGAACAAATAGATTATGATGGAGCCATAACCTGAAGGCTGAGAAATTAGGTTGATATATTCTATAAATTTAGAATATCAGAGCTACACAAACTCTAGGTTTACATGGTAGAAATACACTGTACTGTGTCCATCTTCAAAGTAAGGTCTACTCTCTATCTTTTCAGACAGAGTGGCTTTTGCTTTACAAGGACACCATCTTTGAGTGAGGAGGTAGTGTAGTAAATCCACCAGCACACAAAGCCAGACAACCAGAAAAAGGAGTTTCATCAACAAGCTACAGATGATTAAATGTGGCTATTATAATATATATAATATTATAATCAGTTATAATTGCAACAGTCACATTTGAAAATTACACTCTCTTATACTCTACATCTTAAAATATTTAAAAACCACCGACTATTAAGGTGATCAACCCAAATTAACAAATCGGCATGCAAACATACATCTAAAATCTATCAATTGGTATAAAAAGCACAAAGAATCAGCAAGACGAGTAGTTACAGTACAGCACATGTACACATCAGTACTACAGAACAGCCCAAGGCAGCTTATTAGCCCTCAGTTATGAGTCTTCTGAATGCTTGTAGAGATGTGAGGTGGGCAAAACAGGTCTCAGGTAAGGCTGAAAATAACTCCAGGATGAATGGAACCTGATTCCCATCACACACACACACACACACACACACAGTCATTAGTGCATAAAAACCCAAGCCATTTGCATAGGGGCGACAGAAGGTCTCACTTAAACTAGTTGTACGTGCAGGTAAATTACCCTCCTGAGGTTCTTTCTGAGGAATCACAAACCTTGCAGAGCGCCCTTCATTTAAATTTACATCCTCAACAGGACAACTGGGATCTAACACACACACACACACGCACACAAATTGTTTCCTCTGTGTGTCCTCTCTGGTCAGGGCCATGTATAATGGATTTCTCCTAATGGAAGGTAGCCTGGGCCAGACATCTTCAGCAGAGGAAACAGATTAATGAGGTGATTTAGAGCCATGCGGACACCAATAGAGATGGCACAGAGTGATCCCTCATGTTAAAGGCAAAAAAACACTAAGGCTGCAACATGCCTTCACAAATTATTTGTACAGCTCACTGGACTGGATGTCATTAGAAAAGGTAACAGCTTGTTAGGTCTTACTGGCTGTTTCTTGGCACACTTACAAAATATGGAAAATAACAGTTATTAGATCAGCTGAGCAGGACTAGGATAATTGTTTCAGAGCAAAGTTTAATGTGCATCATATTGTCCTCACTTACAGTTGATGTGGTAATGACAATGCAAATACTAATATATAAAGATCAGGTACTCAACAGAGGGTACTGGCACCCTTTGAGAAAAGCTTCAAACCTCAAGGAAGTGTTCTGAAATATGTGTAGTGGAATATCGGACCGTCATTCAAGAAGCAGAACCTCCAGTTCTGATTTGGTGGAGTTTGATATGTGGTGACTCTTAAAAGGTGTGTGATCCATTGTTTATGAAGCCACTCTTGGTTTTGTAAGCTGTGTGGCATTGTCATCCTAGCATATGGGAAACACTGTGACAGAAGAGTCTGCACCATAACATGTACCCGTTTTTTTCAAATTAATCATACTATCTGTTTACTATACAAAAGAACTAGGAGAAGGAGCTGCCAGTGAATGTGTCCCAAAACGTAAAAGGGAAAAGATAAATTGATTGGGCTACTACATGAATACACACAAACAACATTTTGTCTGATAGTTTCAATTATTCTATGACTCAAGCCAGTATGGGGTGAAGACATCAAGACTTTCTGCTAGTAAACCAATTTATATAAACAGAAAAAGACAGAGAGACTGTATACTGCAGACCTAATTAATTATAAATCGATGTCAGTCTGATCCCAGCTGTCTGGATCACTGGTTGTATGATGAGCACCATGATGTCTCCACTATGAGATTTGCAGTACTGTTAGGCATCTTAACTTCAAAGTTAATGTCAGCAATTTTCAATTTGTTTTGTTGTTATTTTTTCAAATGATGACCTGAGCACTACATATTTTGTCAGTCTAAAATAGACATGTTTTGGAAAATATAAATACTTTGTGCCACTATACTACGTGCTTCAAATTAAACACAGCTTTCTTAGCATTTATCACCTATCTTAGGAGAAAAACCTGGTGCAGTGCAGGAATATTACCAGTGCTTAAACTGTTAACTGTTTATTGAACAAACTGAGTGAAAATAATTTGGTTGTTTTTGCGGCCAATAGACTGTAATTTGGTCACTGACTATTTTTCCTGACACTTGCTGCTTCCAACATACACTTTCTAACTTACTGTTGTGTAGCAGTCTCTGTGATTGGGATTTACTGTAGTTATTGCAACATTAGAAATCCTTTTTCATGTGCAGCTGCTCTTGTAATTGTCTACCTCCCTGTTTGTGGCAATAGCACTCACTATGACCACCTAATGAGCTGTAAAGTGAAAATTTATTTCTATTTATTTCCATGAGAAAGTCAGCTTTTGTAGTCAACATCATTTGAACTAGAGACTAAACTTAACCAGAGCTAGGGGAACCACAATAGTGAAAACTTATGCTTGGCCAAGAGTTTGGCCAACCTGCTATTAATGAATACTCTCATTAATATGTAAGTAAAGTGGAATGAAACAAAGATATGTATTTGAAAAAAAATCCTTAAGAGCCTTTATGGCATACCATCAATACTTTAGTACGTCAAGCTACTTAATGGCCAATCAACTGCTGACTCAATTAGAAAGCATTCAGTTAAAGAGGGGCGAGAGCAGCATTGGTGTGTATCTGTGAGCAAGTATGGGAACGTGTCTTTAATGCTGTAATCAAATTAACAAAAGGCTCTGCTCCATTCATCAGCATTAAATCTTTTCACAGTCTTGATATATTAACGATTTACTTCGGGTCCATTAGAAACTGTTGATTATTTTTTGCATTTCCAAGTAGCAACTCCTTCTGTCTGGCACTCACAAGGAAATAAACCACTTAGATAGAGACAGACGGGACACAAGGGAGGCGTTTCAGCAATACTAAATCTGAATGAATACTTATCACAACAGTTACACTCTCAACCACAGTGAACCACGAACATCATTAATGTGGACGATGGGATTTCAACAGCAAAGCAGAGGCTTGACTGCAATCAAGAACTCAAAACTATAACATCAAGAACATCAGGTCTTTGACGAAACTGGAAGACCACCAATGAGCACTAAGAAGGAGTTTTAAATGTCCAACAGGCCATTTTGATGAATGGGTAAACCTTGCAATTGCTTCCATCTCCAGAGGATGTGGGGATTAAAACAAAGCTACCATGGCACTGACACAAAGAAGATCATTTGGATGGATGGAACATTTAACACAATTACATTCATGACTGCACTCAGAAACTCATTAAATCATTAATTTTCCAAGTCAAACATTGGCCACTGAAGCTGTACCACCAAGTTGAAGTTTGGAGGAATTAATGTTAAAAGGCAAGCACCTGTCAGAGGAAATTACAGGTTTGGCACTTCCTGAAACTAGGACGCACTATGAACAGTCAACCAGGGCCATGACCACAGAAAGGCAGATACATATGAAAATGCATATGTTTCTTTTTCTACACTAAGCTGGTGTTTTTCAACCCAGAATCAATGCTTTTTAAAACTGCTTTCCATATGCCTGCACCCGCATGTTAAGAAGGCAACTTTCTATTGCCGACAACTATCTCTGTGATTGCAGATTTTGAATTTCAATGTAGCAAATCACACAAGACAGCTGTTGCCATTTATCTGTTTTTCTGTTACCGTTGTCAGATGAATCTGCAAACATAAAATAGGGATTCAATCAGTGGTTACATTACAGCTGCTCAGGAATTGCTGATCATCTTGGTTAACACGTAGTCATGATCAAATCACAACATATACTTGTAAGATACTGAAAAATACAGTGTGACAAGGAGGACAACTAAATTGTGTGAATAAATTGTCTGACTATGATAAAAACACAATAGTGTCAGTGATCATCAGTGAAGGTTTAACCTGCAGACACCAAACAGAGTAAAGCTGGAATTATATCTCCAAAGATATATACATAAATGTCTCTGCGAACCTACACAAAAGAGGGGTGTTATAAGTAACTGTAGGTCACAGAGGCTTGCAGAGGAGCTGACGAGCAACAGATCCCAAATCTCAACAATTCGTTGTGTGAAAATGCGCATAATGAAGCAAGATGACATCAATGTTACATAAGTTGTACTGTACTTACAAGTTAAAAAGAAAGAGTCATTCAAATGTCTCTGAACAACCCCTGTGCACTTTCGCCTTAGTGTACCCAGGAGAAGCATGTTTCAGTCTTAACTGAGGTGCGTCAGGCTCATCTCTCACCAGATGATGGCTGTAATGCACAATATTTTCATTTGCCAACCAAAAGAGAGTAAAACAATCAAAAAACATGGACAAAATCATTTTCACATATAAAAAGTGTTGTCAAGTCTATCGGCCTTAGTGTGGCCATGACTTTAGTTTATGATCTGACAATTACATAATAGAAGTTATTTAATTCCATAGCCAGATATTTTAAAAGAATAACTAAGCCACTTTTGTGTTTGACAGCCCCCTTTGATCATACTGATGCTTCATATGAATCCCCTGCTGCAGGCAACATCAGCTGTCTGACTGGTTTCTTACAAAACTAACACGGCCAGCATATTGGCACACAGGACCTTGCACTTCTTTAAAAATCTAACCACTGTAATCCAATATTTTTCTCAAATTAGGTCCATCTTACTGCCATAGCGAGTGTTTCTCTACTATTACATGATGCATTCCTGTCGTTCTGAGGTCATCTGTATGGTAAACACGTGTGGAGGTCTGTGTGCCGAGGGATTTGGAAGTGGGGAGTGTGTGTGTGTGGGGTGGGGGACAATCAAAGCCCTCTGTGATCCCTTTCAAACTGGGGAGCTGAGGGGAGATGAGAGCACCTGTGCACTGTGTTGAGAAATGACGTTAATCTATCTAGCAAGCAAACAATCTGACAAAGCTCCACGGGCTTTTATAACCATATTCAGGTACATGTTGACATTTGTGGATAGCGGCTTGCAGAATTAAAACAGAGCCTATAAAGTTGTCAGCAACAATTTCAGCTGACTGATGGACATCCAGTCAATGTGGCCCAGAATGCACATGATGTCGATATGGACAATGACAGAGTGCTTTTTGGTCTTTGTGGTGATCAGTTTGGACCAAAGCCCTTTTGTTTCTGACCTGGATGTTATCCAATTGCTCCTTTGAAGGCCACATCACATACTTCCCATAACCCCATTCATGGTGACAAATATGTCCAAAGTTGCAGTTCAGAATGGCTTCTGATTTGCCAGATAGGCCTGTTCTATTGTCAATGAAACTGCCTTGTAAGCAGGATGGGTACTGACCCACACAGTTGACCTACAGAGAGAGAAACTGGGCTACAGTAATAACAACTCACCCACTGTCAGAGGGCCACAAAGTTTTTTCTTTCTCTCTTGCAACAATATGCTCTCCCCTGATGCTCCCAATTAACCTTGCTATGAATCAATCTGTCTAAAAAGCATCTGTTACTTTTGCTGAGTGCAGCAACGTATTCCTCTATGGGTATCATACAAGACTGCAAACTCTCAGAGAGTTTCTACAGTTTTTCCAAGTTAAATACAGTTTCTACCAACAGCTATCTGGGACGTGCCGTACCACATCAGTCCCAGGGCTGTATTTCCACATGCAGAGTGGCTCATCAGCAGCACCTGAAATAGCAGCTGAGGCCTGGGGAGGGACGATACAGGAGGGTGCCCAGCCCAACCATCTGCTTCAGATCTAGGGTTTGGGACTAGGGGAGTTGTCCATGCCTCTTCTGGAGGCTGGAAACAAGACAGGATAAATACCATCAAAGTTAATTACGAAATGGCCGATCAGTTTTTAACGGCACACAAGCTTTCAATTACATCTGGAGTGGGATCACATGGCAGAAAGAGCTGAGTATCTCCAGTACATCTTCTTCTGACATTTTTTGAGTATTCTTATAATCTAACAAGGCTCTACTGCCATACTTAATTATAGCAGGGCTATCATTCATGTTCTTGCTTCTTTGATAAATGCATAACATATGGCATAAATTATACAAAAAGTAGTTTCATCCAAGCAATTGGGCTGGTAAAAGATGTGCCTACCACGCTGCTAATTTCCACTGAGCATGACTCACTACGCAGTGAGTTGGTTTTTAAGTTGAGTCTTGTGGTAAGCAGGGATCTGTTGTTTGATTTGGTTTACCTTCTAATGTCTGTACACATTTTTTTAGGAGCTTTTCAAACAATAGACTATACACTCATTTGTATTGCTGCCAGTGAAGAATGCCTTGTTGTTGTTAATTCATTAATGTGCCAGCACAAAAGAAGATCTTCACTTTGAATAATCAGTGCAAACCATATGACAATGCCATGTTTAGATTATATATTAAAAATAGAAATGTACAGGAAGGATTGTAGATGTGGGAGATATTAAGATGTGGACTCATGCCCATGGCAACACATGGCACACACCTGTGCCAATGAAGCTACCAGCACAATCCACGCAGTCACAGTGTTCAAGAGACTCCCACTGATGAAAACTGATGAGGCTCATTCCTTAGCATTCTTTTTTGGTTGGATGTTCGAAAGCCAGATGTAAAATACACTACTGTAAGCACTCTGAACCTCTTGGCCGTTGTCTTCTCTCTTCACCTGAAGCTCTCTCTGCCTTCTCTACCACACTGTTAATGAGAGGCAGATAGATGTGAACTAAAGGCCCGCAGGGTGACTGACTCTACCAGCACTGTTCTACTAGGCTGCCATGGAGCGCTTCATCACCAACTAATGGCATGCCAGGCCCTGGACCAGATAGGGAGACACTTGAGGGACTGCTACGGAGAGCACTGAGAAGCGTCTTGTGACCTGTGAAAGTAGACCGAACAGAATCATCAGAGGAGCAGACAGCACAACTTCAATTAAAAGTTGAAAATGAGTAACGCAAATTTAACGAACCAGGCATTTACTAGAATTACACAGTGATTGGTCAACAAGTGGTCGCATTCTATACCCTTAGTAGGTTCAAGAACAATATTTGTAAGAAAAGTCCTTTCATCAGTTCAATATTCTATCCTTTGTTTTGTCATGTATTAGTATTACATTTTTGTTGCTTGGTGACAATAATAATGGAGGTGCAGACCAATCAAAATAGTACTGTAGTAAAAAGACAACAAATGTCATTTTTCAATAATTATTTTGAACATATTTTTACCACATTTTATGAAAACTCAAAAACAACATTAAGTCAAAACCTTCAGCCAATGGTGGCCTGCAAGCTAACAGTGTAATAGTAGCTCACTAGCACTAGTGCTGGCTAGGCTACGCCCACTGGTCACGTGACCCTTATCATTCATGCTATAACATCCCCAATAGTCTCCCAGATGGGAGAAGTTTCTACATTTGACATCCTGACTCATTAGGGCCAATAAGTCATGAACCAGAGAGTCACACGCAATAGACTTATTCAAAACATTGTGCAGTGACTAAAGCCCTAGAAATCACATAGTATTCTTGTGAAGAAGGATTTGTGTAATGACTTCATTACATTGGTGGGACCAGTAAGAAATTCATCATGTGCTTGGTATGTCAGACATTGTTGCCCCCCTTTGCCTCTGGGCATGAATGCGTCACCGATTCCTGTGTGGTTTTTATCTGAGATTACATCACAACTGAGATTAAATTATCCAGGTCTCCTTCTATTTACCAACATGTGTCATGCCCGCTCTGTCTGTGATAAAACATATAAAGCACTGAAAAGGTGACAAATCCCATTTTTGGTTGAAATAAAGCTGTCAGGGACACAGTTATGACTTGAGGAATAGTCAGGTCTGTCTGAAGTATTACAGACTTGCTAACAAGACTGAACAGATTTTCTCCGATCACATAAAACACAGCCAAACAACACACAGCAAATTGCCAGCTTTACTAAAGCATTTTATCTCAAAATATTACAGAACTGGCAATGTGGGCCCCATTACAACATCTGACTGACATGTTAGCAGCTTCCAAAACCACAGAGAGAGTTCCAATGGAAGTACTGTAGGCTACTGTGATCCAGAGAGTGAGAGTTAAATTAGAATGGAAAAGAGCCTGGCCCATAATCCTCTGCTTCTTTCAAACACTGTGAGCTGAACCAATGTCCTCTGGGATATTTTATGATCCAATAGGAGTATGGCGCTACACATGTGAAGTGACTTACAAGAGGTGTGTTATACAGCAACTTATCTGCACTGGCAGCTTTGTTTGTTGGTCACTGCTGCCGCATCCATACTGCCGAGGAGAAGAAGACAATGAGCTGCTATTAGCTCATGTAAATGATGATTTCCTCTGACGTGGACACACACGTGAACGCTACTTCTCTCAACAATTCCAACACACACACACACACACACACACACACACACACACACACACACACACACACACACACACACACACACACAGGAAATGCAGTTGTGGCTGTGATTTCAGTTCTTATGTTTTCTCTCGGGCCCAGGAGCATTGTGGGCGGCAGACCCAAAGAGCTCAGGTTCCTTCCTGCACTCTGGTTTTTATAGACTGATTCAGAAACAGCTCAGCCATGGCAGCTAACTGCGCTTACTGTTCAAACACAATACACTTAAAAACAGATGTTAGACTAGACGATTCTAAATGAGCAAAATGAACACTTACATCTATGTCAGTCCCATTTAACAAGGTAATATTTAAATGTGTAATTTCAATAAGTGAAATGTAATAATCTCTGCCAATTAGATTCAGCTCTGCCAAATGGCATATGAAATGGCCAAAAAGCCACAGTTGCTAAGGCAACGCCCCCACAGACAAGAAGTCTGCGGAGAGCAGGGGAGAGATCAATCACCGCTGACATTATGGTGGCCTGTGAGGACCATCGTTTTGATCCAAACAAAATAGGAGAGTGTGGAGCTGAATGCTGGGAGAAGTAAGCACACTTTAGAGGCAGAGCTGTTTGTTCAGCTGCTGGTTAACATCTAGACATTCTGTTTGATCTGGACACCAGTCAGATGGACCGGCTGAGATTTGTGTGGCTGGATGTGCGCTTGTGTGTATCTGTTTGAGCATGTGTAGGCTTGCTTCTGTGTGTTAATGTGTTATATGTATGCATGTTCATGTGTTTACACTCTTAAAGGAATGCTTCACCTGTAGACTTGTAAGCTGCCTCACAGAAGTGCGGATGTGATATAAAAACTTTCTTTGATCTAGAGCCTAATGTTACTATACAGTTCTGTGGTTTATTAGTGTAGTGTATGAACTACACTTCACTGACACAACAGACACATCTGCGTTATACACGCTTGTTTCCTCTATGAAACGTCTGTATCCTCACAGTGCTGCATTATTATAAACTATGATGAAATGGTCATGGGTTACATCTCTAGCCCGCATCTAGGCACTGTCTCTCCCTCTTCATCTCCTTGCAGTTCTTATGCATTAGTTCCTGTTGTTGACTGTGTAGTTACTGTGGCTGCTTTGACATACAGTATGTTGGTGTTCAAGTTTGCTGTCTGCTGTAGTTTAAAACGTTATTTAAAAAAGTATGCAAACCCTTCATATTTTGTGGAGCAGTTTATACTCTGACAGAGGAGGTTAAATAAAAGTGAATGGTGCAACACAGCCGATAAGCTACAATAGCTTCCTCCATTTTGGACTCTCCCGCTCTCAGTCCTAAGATGTCAGCACTGTCAAGATGGCTTGCTTTTGGTCAATGGCATAAATTTGCGTGTCAAAGGTCACCAAAGTTGAATTTTATATGAGAAATTTGTGCAAATATACTTCACCTGCACCAAAATCCACTGATTCGCGAAATGCTGCCGTGTTGAATGCCGTTTTAAATACTGGTGTGAAAAGGCCTTTATACAGCAGAAGCTGTTTCCATGGACAATTTGCTTCTTCTTTTTGTTTTTGCTGTAACTCTGGGTCACCAGTGGAATCCTTTTGTAATTGCTGTGAATCAAAGCAGACCACAGCTGCAGGCCTCTGCAAAAGAAGCAAGCTACAAACTTTTCTGAGACACCTCTCAAGCCTGCAGGGAGAGAGAACTTGATACTCAAAAAATATCAGAGTATCCCAAACAGAATGAGGGACAAAATGATTGTTGCTGCTTCACTTTAACGCTTCATGCTGAGGACGATAAGAATGTGGACAAGTAATGCTAAGGATGGGAAGCGGTTACATCTGTGTGGCTAAACATCAGAGGAAAGCAAATCTGTGAGAAATACATTGATCTCTTTCAGTCTCTTGGCCAGACTGCGTCCACTTTTCTCATTCATCTCTCGACCATACCCAGCTGCTCTGTCTGCCGCCCTAAAGGGACCAGCATGGGTGCTTGTGTGTGAAATAAAGAAAAAGAGATGTAGATAATCTGTATGTTGAAACCAGTCCAGGCAAAGGCACTCCTCTTGTTTTAATTTAAAGGCCAGTCCGTACACTGGAGTTACTACAAACTGGACATACAAGCATCTACACCTCAGATACTGACTTTTTCTATTTTTCCAAATGAAAAATGACACCTTGCCTTGTATCTGGCCTGCCTTTGCCCTTTTGTTTGGGGACATTAGTGATGGGAGAGATAAAGGGGCTAAAGCTCATATGTCAAAGCAGCCAGTCAGCCTATCATTCTCAACAAAGCTAACCTCAGGCAAAAGACTTGGCTGGGCAGGCCTACAGCTCTAACAGTTGGGATGTTTGTTTGGGGTAACAATACTATGAAAATGCTGAGGTCGGACAGCTGAAGAGATAAATGCCTTTAAAGAGGGTGTCACACGAGAAACATCTGGAACGGAGGCACACAAGCTTTCATCTACAAGAATATTTACTTCCCCTTGAAGTAAACAAATGGAAACTGAAGCATGCTGGCAGAGACTTGAATAATACAAACTCTGAAAGACGAACCTAAAGAATGGCAGAGCAGTTATGTGGCCTGCGGTGATAAGCGTTTGAAGGAGGGGTTGTTTCTAAGGCACTGTGGATATATTCCCTCCTCATGGGCCCCAAGGAGGCGGGAAGGAGCAAAAGAGACAGAGAGAGCATATAAATGAATAGTTACACAGTGTGGCTCCTCACCCACACACCTGCATACATTCTCAACACACACACAACAGGTAGAGGGGGGAGTGTGTGCACCTGTATGGGGATTGAGTGCATTACATTACAGGTATGCAGACCAGACTGCTGAGACATTTCCAGTGGGGGAGATGAATCAATTTGATAGTTCTGACACCAAGAAGCTCCCTGCCCTCAGTTCCTGACCCTCCTGACCTCTGCTCTCCACCCGTCTCCCTCCACTGCACACTGGACAGGTTGGTCTCAGGTCACATTTGTCAACGGCCTCTGATGGCATTCAGAGCTGCCAAGGTCTGCCCCGCAATTCTGCTGCTTATTTCTGTCTGTAAGTGTATCTGTAAGTCAGTTAGTCTGTTGGTGTCTCTATTACAGCGAGTTTAAGGTACATAAAAAATGAATAGTGCAGCAACCACTGACTATTTGTATTGTTGCTTTATCGATTAGAGATCGATAGACCCAATAGTCCAAAACCCAAAAATATTCAGCTTATACTGAAAAAAGAAGAGAAAAGCCGCAAATCCTATTTGAGAAGCTGAAAGCAGTGAATGTTTGGCATTTTTGTTTGAAAAATTACTTAAATAATAATAACGCTAAGTAATTCTTTGTTCAATGACTAATCAATTAATAAACTCATAATTTTATCACTGAAATGTAGCTTAACTATGATTGTTAATGTTTAAACACAGACAACCATGCAAAGTACTTTTAGAACATTCATTTTTGTACTTTAATATAGAACTTTATTGCGCAAATAAAGCAAATCTGGATGGTTGATGCTCTGAAAGATCCCTGCATGTATGAATGTTTGTCTTCGTGCTGTCTGCCTGTTTGCCTACCTGCCTCTATTGTCCATCCATCTGTTTGTCTCTATCCAGACGATCAACATAGCTGACTTTCTATGCCATCTGCCTGTGTGTCTCTCTGTCCAGCTGTCTATTCACTCGATGTGTTTGTACATCTGCCTTCCTTAACAGTCTGTACACCTTTATTTTAAAGGCCTGTTCTTTTGTCTGTCTTCCCACACAGCAGCATGGCGACACCACAGCTGGGCAGGGGCACCAGGATCCATGGCCCGGAGCAAGCTGGAGCCGCTGCCAGCTTGGGTTGACAACGTGTTCCCACAGTCGGGACACTGTGGCACCGTTGGGCCAGAGGAAAGTACAGGCGGGAAGAGGAGATGACAGAAGCTGATGTGTCAATGACAAAGCTGGACCACCAAGCCAATATACAACCGAAACAGAAGAATGCACTTGGTAACTCAATCAAGGACTCAGATCATAAACAACTTCTTAATCTGACGTGGCAGGCTTTCCATTTTATTGCCATACACAGCATGTTTTTTACAGCCGAGGTGTGTGTGTGTGTGTGTGTGTGTGTGTGTGTGTGTGTGTGTGTGTGTGCGCTTTCAGCTTCCTATGAACTTCAACCCAGTGAAAACTGTATGCCAACATCCAAAGCCAAGGAGCTCCCTTCAATGGTTTATCTGAGCCTCTGAGGGCTGCGCAATTAACCAAAATATTATCGAAATTGCAATATGGTGAAGTGCAATATCCAAATTGCAGAAGCTGCAATTTTTTGTTAAAGGTAAAATGTGTGACAAAACAGCATTATAATGAAGTACTGTTTAGCTGCAGAGATGCCCTGGCCTACAAATCTTGTTCTCCAGATATAAGAAAACATGTTTGTTTGGTACAAATGTCACATCATCATGATTTTAATCATGCCCTACTGAAAAGCAAAGCATAAAAAAAGCAAATGATGAAGGATGCCATGCAAGAGACTAAGCTAAGCTACAACAGACTGGCTCAGGAGCTTAGAGAAACTAGTCCCAGTCTCTCTGTAAAGCCTCCCAGTCCCCCTTTCTACACACTCCATCTCCGTAAACACCTGCCTCGATGTGTCCCTTCAGACTCTTCAGAAACATTGAGGTCCTTAATGCAATCTTAGTGGACAGCTCTCTTAAATGAATTCTCCATATTACCGCAGCAGAGGAAGGGGAAACACATCTAGGGGCTATTTTTCATTTGCCTTCTCATGCTTCAAATGTTTCATCTTTCAGACTTCATAAAAAAAATACCAGCAAAAAGATCAGCCCGTGATTAGCTTAATCCATCTTTTAATGACTCCAAGAAAAGATCAGTAGATGAAGGGGGGCTGTGAACAAAAATATGTTAATGCAGAAGCAGGTTCAAGCCCAGGCTTCAAAGACACAAACAAAAACACAAACAACACAAGAAAGCAATAAAGTAATGAACAAGCTCCTAGTGGTACGAGCTTTAATCAAGGTTTGTCCTGTAGTCACAGCCTGCATTATTACTGTCTAAGACTAGGGTCATTTGAATCAAAAGTCTAGTCCAGTCTAGTGCTGAAATTCCACAATCTCGCTTTATGATCTGTCATCTACAGGTATTGAATATACCTGACTGCTGAGTGGCAGCAATAATTTGCATAAAACGTTAATATACAAAAGAATTTGATGACAAGACTAAAAGTCCAGTCACAGCACAGCGGTGCTTTGAGCTAAATGCTAACGTCTCCATTCTAAGATGCTCACAATGACAATGCTAACATTCTGAATTTTATCAGTTATAATGTCTACAATGTTTTAGAGCTGCAACAATCAGTCAATTAACTGAAAAATAATTTTAACAAATCAATAATCCATCGTTTGAGTCACTTTTCAAGACAAAAAGGCCAGGTTTCAGGTTATCAAATTTGACCTGATGGTGGCGCTGGATGAAAAGGGAGAGGATTGCCAAAGTTACAACAATTCATCCTTAGGGTAACAGAGTGTTTGTGCCAATCCAACCCGTAGATGTTGATATATTTTATTACATAAGTGAAACCTTTGACCTGCTGGTGGCACTAGATTAAAAGTCTGGGGCTCACTAAAGTCAATAGCATTCACCCTCTGGGAACCATGGATATCTGTACCAAATTTCATGGCAATCCATCCAATATAATGTTATATATGGACCAAAGCAGTGGATCGACAGGCCGAGAGACGTACCAACACTGCCATTCCAAGAGCCATGCTGCTAGCGTGGCTAATAAAAAAGGATACCTCTGAATTAGTCCACACTGCAACTTTACGTCTGCTTTAAATGATACATGCAGGACAGTTCATGAAAACAAAATGTTAACATATGGAAAATATTTCTTCCAAAAGGTCATAAGTCCCCAACAGTCAATGTTTGTGAATGAAAAGTAAATAACTGTCAAATAAAAAGTATATGTATATGTGTTATTTTCCTACAGTAGGGAGAGAAAAGATTTATCTCCACTGATAAGTTGTTTGATTCCGCCTCATTTCTTTCTATGGTTGGGTCAATGATTGATGACACCCTTCAGAAGAGCAAACAGTCAGCCGGCACATGTGTGCCAGAGAAGGAAAGAGCGACGGCCAGCCTCAAACTTGCACAGCAGAGAACATTAGGGCCAAAATCAGAGGGGCGCACAAATACTCTGAAAGCAAAAACCCACATGGGAAACATCAGCCATTCCTTCATGATTTGTACTGTATCCACTAAACAGCAAAGACAAACATCATCCTCTGCTCATGTGTTTTCTTTCTTGTTACTGACCACCCCTTGCTGCGCCCCTCCCCTTGCCCCTCCACAAAAAACAGCACCTCGCAGGATGTGTGGTTTCTGGGCCTTTGATAGGGTTAAGCCAGCAGAGGAGCTGGTGGGACCGAGGAAGAACAACCCTACTATTCAAGACCAGGCCTGTAATTCCAGAGGCAGGGGCATGTGCTGCAAGCCTGCTGGGGAGAGAGAGGGAGCAAAAGAAACAGAGAGAGAAGGCAGTAATGGTAAAAGGCTGTTTATTAGTTGAAAAAGTGTTGAAGACTGAGGGCTCTAGTAAATTCTCAGACAAAAGGAAGTGAGTTGCACAGTTTGTTGCAGGCTGTATATTTTTTCTGACAAGAGAAAGGTTACAGAAAGACTAACTCTAAAGTGACTTCCTCCATATTTATTTTAAATAAACTGACTAAAACTACAGTTGGTCCAGGACAGAGAAACATGAAGGCACATTCAAAAGCACTTTATTGTTGGTGTGGTGTACAGACCCTTACAATCCATACACCAACATTAAAGACAATACAAATGGACTGAAACATGCAGAGAAAGTTGCATTGGTGGGAAAGAGTTCGATAGAAAGTTAGAAGGACTGCACATGTCAATGTTCATGCCACATCAAACAATGGAGTCTTTTCTCAACTGTACACAAAGCTTCTATATGTTGCTTTCTTTTAGCTAATCTGTAAGCCTGAGGATTACTTTAGTAGACTTTCTTGTCCTGTTAAAAGGGGTTTTTTGGGGGAGATTTTTCTTATCTGAATCGATGGTCTAAGGACAGAGGGTGTTGTATGCTGTACAGATTGTAAAGCCCCTTGAGGCAAATTAGTGATTTGTGATATTGGGCTCTATAAAAAAAACTGACTTGACTTTTCCTCATCTTGCTTATCTCCCACTTCAAACAAATGTTTTTTCCCCTCAAATTCAATTTAAGATATGCATTTTTAAAGAAAACACATGATGGATCCCATGAAGAAGACTTTCAAAACTTGTCATCAGCTCCAGTCTCCTATTCAGATCTTCATGGGACAAGTTTAAAAGAGACAAGGCTACTTTCAAGGTCAAAAAAAGATGGATAATATGTCTTATCTGCAAAAGAGCAGCTGGCTAAGACAAAGCACAGCTGAAAGTTTGTACTATCATGCACCCTCTATGCACAGACACACATGCCCATTCAGCCTTCTCTAAAAATACTTTTACAAACCCCACTGTGTCTACACACAGGCAGTATTGATTACTAGGGTAATGCCTTTAAATTAGGCTCTAAGTAGCACACAGCGTTGTTGTGTGGTAGCCTTGTGAGTGTTAATTGGATGTATTAATGTGTGTTTAGTGATGTGCTTGTGCGTGTGTCATTTGTCTGTCTGCTTCTCTGTCTGTAATCTTTTCAATCTTTCTGTGTAAATAAATGATGGGACATTTGACCAAAAGGGGTTTTGCAGGTCATATGAGAAGTAGTGGAGTGAATTTACATGAAGCATACATACATGTATTCACTTATCACATAAGTACAGTAATATCAACTGACTCTGGGAAAACACTCAAATTATGACATGGACGGCAGCCAAAATTAAGTAAACTGTGGGCCTTGCAACTGTATTTTGTAGGTAGCTGACCACAAAGGGCATTATAAAGATAAAACCGTAGCCAGCTACAAGCTCTGGTCTAGCCATGAGTGGCAACAGGGTCCGGGGGAAAAAAGCACTCCAGCATTTACAACCAAATGGCATTTATCCTCCTATTTTAAACTTTTCTGTAGTGTGGATGGGTTGAAAACATTGTACAAGAAGCAGAAACTTCCCCCAAACTCCTCTGAAGAAAAACAGTTAATCTTTTCCCACCTGGTGCTCAGAGTTGTGACAGCTGAGATAATCCACTCGTGGAGACAGCTTCAGCCTCATGTAAACATATTCACTTTGGGGAATGTGGAGTCTGATCTCTGGCAGGAAGGGTAGAGTGATTTAAGAGCTGTCTTTCAACTGTACTAAAATATACAGTCTTCGTTAAACTCCTCAGAGTGTTTAAGATGTCGGAGCGAGAATACATTTTGTTATTGAGATTATAATGAAGCAAACTGCCACAGATCAGTATTAGTACACTGAGAACATTAATAGATGTGTCAAAATGTACTTCATTAAATCTCAACAATGTCTCAAGGTTAGAGTCTGTCTGCCTGCTAATGTCCACAGTGCTGAATCAAACACCTGAGTTAACTTTAGAACATTTAACCCTCTGTTTGCTAGATGTTGTTAAATGTCATGGCTAACAACAACAACAACATACAACATACTGAATACAATTAAGAATGTTGGCCATAAGAAACAAGCTTAACTAACTGAAGTGCTAAACTGAAAACTATTACATCTACATCGGTTCCAGTGAAGTCACTTAAGTGACGAGTTACGTGGTCATCTCTGTGCACACTGGACGACTTCACCTCAGAGGGACATGGGGATCTGAATAAAGGTAGATCACACACTGTCCCATGAGGAGAATGGGAGAGCTGGAGCCAAGGTCGCTGAAGCCAGATGAGTCAGATGAAGTCTGCCTCCTACTTTCTCTGTTTAGCTATCCCCCTCCCTTGAGGGTATGCTTAGCTATGACATTGTGCCTCAGTTTGATTAAAAGGGGGGAAATTATTCTACACAATGTGATTGCATTATTATAATTATCATGCAAGAAATTAGTTTGATTTGTTTAAGTTTATTCTTGGTTGAATTTGCACTGTAGTTTGATTATATAGAGATCAACTGTTTTTGTTAACTCTACAATGCTAACAAAAGGTCCTGTAAATGTGCAACAAGTTGGTACTATCACCTCATACAGCATCTTGTACACAGATCCACTACTGAGATTTCCCACAAGACTAGAAAATCTTGACACCAGCAGAGAGGGACAGACGACCTTGGAGGAGTATTGATGAGGAGCAGTGTGTTGAGTTGAGAGTCTTTACTGTCGTACTAAAACCACAAATGCTGTGAGAGAAACTTTGGCAGCCACATATTGCCAAACCACCTCCATATGCTTTAATTTTCAGAACAACGTGTCAAGACTTAACCAACTCCTCCATCCAAACTAAACCGGGTCTGAGCACAAACAAAAGAGACTTATAGAGGACCTCTACATAATGACACCTCAACTCAGTCTGAATGTCAAAAGAAGAGCATCAATATGACTTCAGCTTTCAGTCTGGCTGGTCACAGGCTGGGGATTGAGGGCACAGGGGTTAAAGCTATAAGAAGGGCAGGTTGGGGGTTAGAGTAATGAGGTGCATGGATGGGTGAGCTAAAGCTGGGATTGAAGATTGAGGGTAGAGAATTAAGGGCAGGTGGAGGATAGAGGGGGACCTAAGAGCTGGGGGTTTAAGCTGGGAGAAGAATCATTTTACATACACAAGAGGAAAGGACTCCCCTGGCAATGAATCCACTTCTGCACAAAGACAAATCTGATTAAATGATCTCAATAATGATATTATGGACAAATGGATACATCACACTGTTTCACAAGAAAATTTTGTTTACTTTAAAAGGCACTATAAGTAGCCAAGTCCATGTTGACATTAAATGAAAACTGAGAAAACCAATGAAAATGTATATTCAAGCTTATTTCCACCAACACAAACATTTGTGGAGGGTCTTTTCCTACAGCCACAGGAAAACGCCACTGACATTTTGCCAAGAGCCAAACTTCAAAGCAACTTAAAATCAAAGAGATATAATTATGCTGATGTGATACACTTCAGAGTTTCAGAACCAAATATGCACACATGTATTTTTAATGGCTGTTTAAGAGCTGTGAATGAATCATCAGAGCCCAAGAAAGAGGGACCATCTTAAGCCTACAATCATTCACATTTTATTATGCAAGTTTAAAACGTTCTGAGAATCAAACTAAATATTAAGTAGAACCCCATGCTTCTTGAGCTGCAACTAACCAAACTGACAGCTCAAAGCAAACTTTAAAAGAGAGGGGGAATTTAATGCTATACTTGAGGATTCGATTTTTTTTGTTCTCAGTCTGATGCAACAACATCTGTAAGGCCAAAGCTGCACTGCAAGGGCATAATAATGAGGCTGCCTTGATCGAGACAGCTCACTGCAGTGCAGATGAGTTGGTGGTTTAAACTGAGGTACAGATAAATATTTGCTCCACATACCTCTTCTCAAACCTTAAGATCAACCTTAGAGATCCTCACCTGACAAAAAAATTTTAAGAAGAGGGGAAGCAGAAACAGGCTTATGTCAGATGCTCACAACTTCCCTGTGCTCTAGGAGTGGCTGAATTCATGTCATGTACATTTTTAGCCATGCTAATGGCATGGCAATGTTGGTCAGCCAGTTGGCCCACCACTTTGGTCCAGACTGAAATATCTCAGTACCTATTTGATGGATTGCCATGAAATGTTTGACTTTTCCTCTAGCACCTCCATGACATTGACATTTTTGGATTTTAGTGAAATGTCTCCACAGCTATTGGATAGCACTAACATGAGGTCAAAGTTTTAATTTCTGTGACGAAATACCTGCAAATCTAATGACATTCCCTTCAGCCTCAGCTGTATTTTGTGTTTAGTGGTAATTGGCAAATGTTAGCATGCTATCACGCTAAACTAAGATGGTAAACATTATACCTGCTAAACATCAGCATGTTAGCACGCTGAGGTTAGCATTTAGTTCAAAGTACTGCTCTGCCCAAGTACAGCCTCACAGAGCTGCTAGCATGGCTATACGCTCTTAGTCCTATTTAACTTATAGCTACGATATGTAGCTTTTTTCTGGGATACAAGAAAAACTTGACAAATACAATGAAGTGGCAAAAACTTTTATGAATGGACATACTGGTATTCACCCATGTTTTTGTCTGCTATATGTTGAGCTTTGCTTTTCTTTTGTTTCTATGTTAAGCCATTGTCATTGTTTCTAAACTGCTTTGCAATTTTCCAGGCCGGAGTAAATGAAATAATCTGACATCACTAAAAGCCTGTTCTAATATAACAGGGGATTTGTGCATGCACACACAAGATCATACATCCTATATTTTGCTGCTTTTTTGTTTTACATCAGTTACTTACTGACCATTATAAGCATAATGTGTATAGTTTTAGTTAGTTTTATAGTTTAGTTCATTTTTATATTTTCCAGCATTGCTGAAAAAGACGTAGCTGTAGTTCAAATCACATCCAAATCTTTCTCCTTACTCAGGTTTCAGACTGAGCGCCCTCACAGCTTCCCGCACTGTAGCCTGAGGTCCAATCAGGCCCCTTGTCACAGTCCCAGCCTTCAGGGCAGGATTTCTCACAAAGCATCTACGGTGAAAGCTAAGTCGTGAAGAATGAGGAAGTCCACAATGACACCACCGACAGCACCCTTCCTCACAGGGCACCAGAGGCCGAGACAGGCTAACATGATCAGCCACAGCACACACATACTTATACGTAGAGGGACGACAAGAGAATGAGGCTTCACAAAGACCTAATTTCCAGATAATTATAGTGGAAGCCAATATGGAGGAAGTGACAGAGAGTAACGCGTGGTTATCTCCTCCGACCGAGCATCAGGGAGGCTTTAACAGCCAATCCTCTCCCACTTTTCTAAGTACCAGTGGCTGACTCTGAGAGAAGGCTCTCAGTCTGGCTCTCAAGCACTGAGATGGCATGTCTTCCACCGAAAAAACGCCTGTCAGACTATCTCATTAAAAGCCTTTGTCATCTTCCCTGCGTGAACACAAACTCGACGAGACTGGACAGGTGAAATCAGATGCCAGTTTTGTCTGCAGGGGAGCAACGCCATACAGATCCACCCAATGCTTTTGGATTACCACGTGAGATCTGAGCCGAGCGCGGTCACAGAATGTGATCGACCTTAGGGCAGCTGCTCAGAGTGCGAGAGCGAGGGACAAAGAGGGAGGAAGAAGAAAAGAACAGACAGATCAGCTTTCACTGCTCTTTGTTTCTCTACACTATAGTGAGCAAGACTGGGGCTTTCTCTTTTCTGTCTCCCACAGAGCCGGGAGATAGAGGCCATCCTTTCGTGAGTGTGTGTGCGTGCGTGTGTGCGCACCCACTGTCTAGCCATGCATGTGCCACACACTCAGCCAGGTTGCCATGCATCACACCCCTGTGACACGCCATTAACTAAGACAAATCACAGAACCCCAGGGGAGACGGTAGCTTCCTCCACACTGCCTGATTAAAAAGTAAGATATATGAGGCATGTCCACAGAGTCTGTGTCCATGCTGGGCAGCTGACTGAGCAAATCTATGCAGATACACACAAACTGTGCTGACATTTTTGAATTGTTCTAAACAATCTTATTCCCCCTGCTATAATGGATCTTCAGCAATATCTGTCATCCTGCTCCAAGAGCAGATCCCAATCTATAATTAAGGAGGAGATAAAAAGTGTCCTCTATACTATTTTCTTCATGACCATTTGTGTCAGATAGGCTTCGCTCTACTTGGGGTTATGAGAAAAGGGGCAAACCGGGACAGTATCACGCTTGTTCTATTTTAAAAAACTAACTTTGCTTTGTAGCTCATGCCATTCCTATTAATAAAATGGGCTGTCAAGAGTCTGCAGGGACCTCTTGCAGAGAGCAATGTGCTCCACTTCATCCTAAGCTAAAAAAAATCCACGAGAAGAAGAAATGACACAACAAAGATTTCCAAGAACTGAGTTGCAGCTACTTGCAGTGCTACCGAGCTCTGCCAGGCTGGTTCCTTCACAGGATTTCCTCATATGGACATCATTAAAACAATTAGTAGATGGAAATGTGGTAACAGAAGCTATAAATGACTTTGTTATGCTAAACATCAGTCTCTCACTCCACTGTGGAAAAACACAAATGGCCACCCTAGGAACTTTTCCCGTCGCCTAGGAACCATTAGAAACTTTACCTTTGTTTCAAGGGGTGTAACCAGGGCCTAAATTAAGTTTTGGGTGCCACTGGTATCAGTACCAGGACGGGGGAGGGACTGGTAATGATTATTGATGTCAAAAACAAAGTTATGTTGTCGGCTTCCTGACTAGTCTAAAGAAATAACAGTGTATTTGCTACCGAGATGAGCACATGCACAAATGAGAGAGAGGGAGCGGTGATCTAGAGAGCTTGCAAGTGAGCAAAAGAAACAAATCTTAATTTGGCAATTTTTGCCATTCATTACATTCATCCAAACATCAGTGTGCCACAGTGAATACAAAGAACAGCACGATCATCTACGTTATTTAATACATTATCAGACTAATTTACCTAACCTTGGTACTTAAGATGTGGTGGAAACACAAACAGGAATGCGCAAAGGGGAATTCAGTTTCTTCTTCCTGTGGCTCCATATTTCCTGGAACAATTTGGTAAAAAAAACAACAAAAAAACAACAAATTTCCAGGAACAGGTTTGCCAGTTACAAGTTACTTTGCAGTAAAGTTTTAAAATATAAATCTTTAACTGAAAAACATGGGATTGAAAACTCATTATTTATTTGTTTGAATGGCCACAGAGCAACCACAATCCCTGCGGTCAGCGTGACAGGCACACCCATATAATTGAGCAGAGTTGGCAGTGCTGTGGTCTGAGAATTCAGGGCAAGCAGCAGAGGTCAGTGGTTTGGTGACCAGAGGGTCAAGTTGTACGGGACAGAAGGCCGCCAGCAGGGGGTCAGTGAGAGGACAGAGACAAAGAACAGCACAGAAAGAAACTTAATACCAAATAAGTTGCATGTCAGGAGCCTTTTACTTTTCAACTTCTACATGAATTAGTCTGCTGTGTGTGTAAATGTGTAAGTGTGCTAGAAATAGTTGATGACTCATCTGGATTATTTTCTTTCATCTGACTGTAAACCACAGGCAAGAAGAAGATACAAAGAAACATCAGCTATCTCATCTATTGCATAATAACCGCATGATATGAGGTCTCATGACAGTAAAATAATTGTGTTATTTATGGAAACAGCTGACCAACGTTGCATAGCAGCTAAGATTGTTTTCAGGGAGTGTAAAAGCTTCACAAATGCTTCAAAAGATAAAAGAACTATAAATACATAACTTCATCTTCACTCACCTTTAGTTTATTTTAATGTTTAACATTAGCTGTTAGCCATGGACAAACTCTGAAGCTTAGAAACTGAGTAAGTGAGAAGGAACATAACACAGCCAAAGGAGGACTGAGACTTTCTCCATGTGTGACCGCTGGCAGTGGGACACAATGAGCAGTGGAGGAACATGGCTGACAGATCTTTATCCGTAAATGGCTCTTTATTTATTTCCAAGCACCCCACATATCCGTGGTGGGAACCGCAGCTATGGCTCCAGTTTCCATCTCGGGGGAGAGTAGAGGAGAGTTCAGGCCAGAACTCACAAGACCTGCCTGGGGCTGCTCAGACACCAGGCATGGCTGCACACTCGGCTCGGGCCTTCTCCTGCTGCTAGCCACAATGAGCCTTTATTGTGAGGCTGATAAGCTAAGAGCTGAGACCATGGGAAACTCTTTCTAACTCCTCTCTGCACTACTAAAAACAGATCGAGTGCATTGAGGGAACCAGAGACAGAGGGAGAGGTGACCACATAAAACAGTGTAGACATTTTGGGGTGTCTGCAGCAGCAAGACTGCATTATATTTTCAAATAAAAGACAGGGTTGGCTTCTTGGCTTTAAGCTATAATCAATCAAGCTTACAGACACAAAAGGGGATGAAGCCTTTAGTTGACATTTCATTGACTGCTTCTTTTTATAACACTATTTCCCTCGCAAACTTCTCCTCAGGGCAGCAGCTTAACATGGCAGCCGTGACTCTAGGGGTGGTCTCTGGCTATTGATTAGGAGGGCAGCCAGCTCGAAGCCTGCTTCCCCCAGGTCAAAAGAGGGGGAGGGGACCAGGGGGCGTTGCGTGATCAGTAAATTAAACTTCTGTTCATCACAGTGTTATGGGTGGATAGGAAAGACTTATGTTTATGACAGAGGTTGGAGGGGGGAATTGTTTTGGAGAAACGTGTGAAACTTTACATTTCATGTAAATTGCATTTTATGCTTCCCATTTTCAGACCCAAAAAAATCTTTGACGGATTTTTTGTATGCGTGGTTATTGAGGTAAAAAGTTGGTGACTTTACAGTGGCTTTTAAAAAGTTGATGCAATTTGCAAGAAATTTTGGTCTGGATGTAAAGTAGGTCTGCACCTAATAATTCATTTTTTTAATCGATTAACCTAACGACTAATTTATTGATTATTCTAAAGATTATTTTTTTAATTACTCAATAAATAAAACAATAAATTACCCAAAATAAATATCAAAAACATGTCTCATTAATATTTCAATATTTTGTAGTTGGACAAAATTGCAAACTATCAGATACTACAAAAACTGTATGTCTGCATATATCGATATACATTTACTATATACCAACTCAAGTATACAGTGGGAATGATTTAAGAACAAGCGTTTATTCTACAAGTCGCTAATGTAATTTTGCTGGTCTGTGTCAGGTGCAGGAAATATGACTATCCATTTGATGAACGCAGACTTGTCAGCACAATAACAGCCCCTTGGTTGTCATTTCTGCCAAACATTTGATTGTTCTGAATTGCATTATTTCAGGAAAGCTGGGAAGCCCGCCAGCTGAAAGCAGTCGGAAGTAGAGAGATATACAGGCACAAGTGAAGGCCCAGGATCAGATAAGGTGCTTTAGTTGTTGTTACTAAGAGACTGTACATCTTTTTAGTTTTTAAATAAGGCATTTCTTATCATTTTTGGTTTTGGATTGTTTATGTCTCACTGCTCTAAGGAAGTCAAAATATTACACAGAACGAACCATGTCTCATTTTAGATAAAAAGGTGGAACAAAGGGGAACGTTCTCAGTCTGGCACTAAAATGAGCCCATATCTTAGAAAAAAACTAAAGTTGATAACAAGTTGGGTTTTTTGGGTCCGGCCATTGCTTCTATCAGTTATGATAGAATGATATTGTACCAAACTAATTGCTGAAATCTAGTAACGCAGCAACCTGCAATAAACTGTATAAACTGTTTTCCTTTAAGAATGTATCCTATCCCTGCACTGCATGCACACAACCAAGTAGTGTAGATACTCAGATTACAGTAGTACTTCAAATAAGGCTTTTACATTTTTCAGTCATTACCCAGAAACCAGAGTATATATATAAACTGTGTTGGTAGTTAGATTATTGCTTGTTTACAATTTACCTTTAATATCTGGAGGGTTATGTAGTAATCTACAGGCTAACATGAAATATGAATATACAAACTTGTACTTCAGCTTTGTTGCTAAAATATTGGCTACATTTTTCCACCACTGCAGGCATGCAGCTATGCCGCTGTTTCTTCAAATCCAAAGCTATCCATTTGTACTGTATGTCGTGAACTTTGAGGCACATGTGAAAGATCCTAATATAGACAGAAACCAGATTATGTTTTACACATGCCAAGTGTATTTCAAAGGACTGATAAGAACGCCAGTTGTCAATGTAGTTATGCTTACTACAATTAAAAACTTTGTGAGTAGGATAACCTGATTAAAGTGTTACATGCCTGTTGCAATAATCACAGAATTGCCTTACTTGGGTCATAATCAAATAAGTGGAATTGATGTACAAGCAGTGTGACATCCACTTATGACACTACTCTCTGAGAACTCTAGTTGAGAGATCCAGGGGGAAGAAGTATTCACCTATACATAAATCCAAAGTAAATGTAACCAGGAGCAGTCCCATGTAAAATCTTGAAAATAGTGAGGCTTTGCCAGTGGGAGTGGATAGAGGACTTGGGACCCTACAAAGCTCTGACATAGAAAAGAAGAAGCCAAAGTGGCAGATGTCACATTATTTAAGTGAACGCAGGAAATAAGAACCAGCAAGAGACTTCACTTATAGCATGTTTGAACTCATCCTAAAAAGCTTTCACCACCGCTAAACACATAAACGGCTTACATTCGGCAGATGAATCGGCTGAACACACAGACACAGATTAAACAAGTCAACCAACTCAGAGCTTATGACCTCCACCTTCACTTATTCCTGCACTGACCTCGTGCCTATCCCCCAGTCTCCTTCCCCTTAATCCAGCCCTACTGGGTGGCAGACAGCAGCATGGCCTGATGGTCAAACTGTGTCTGTCTGCCTTCCTGTCTGTCCATCTGCTGGGCCCCAGCAGTGGTTCATAGGAATTAAAGTTGTCTTGAGAGTTACCAAAATCTCTCCAAATCCCCCTTGAAACTCTCCCTTTTATTTCACTTTTCATTTTAAATCCTCTGTTTTGCTTTCTCTAAGAATGGTCCAGTTCCATTAACACCCTGCACCCCTTTTAGCTAATGCAGTACAGCTACACACTGAAGCTCATCCCGCTCATTACCAGGCACTCCAGTCCCACACAGAGATTCTTCTCTATGCCCCAATACCACCAACAGAGAGGGGGGGAACTAGCAGC